>NC_045426.1:640616905-640703445 GCF_902635505.1 Sarcophilus harrisii | reverse complement strand
AGACATATTCAGACCAGACATGTGTCTTAATAGACACCAGAACAGATGGTACCACAGCAACGTCCCACTTGGTACCTCCCAGATTATTTATGGTTTGTCAACCTATTCTATCTTTTGGAGACTTAAAGTGCTAAGAAAACAGACAGACAGAAAACAACTTACCCTGCAGGAATTTTAAAGCAGACTCTCCTATGGCCAGGTGCAGGTGTCTACAATGAGCTTTGCCATGGCTGAAAACTGCTCTCTTCATGGGAACTCTGCAACAAGCCAGAGGGGCCAGCCTCTCCAAATAAAGAGCCCAGTCCTCAGTCACCCCGAGACTCCAGGCGAAGACCTGAAGGTCTCTATTCTCTAATCCTGCTCTCAGATCTCATATCTTGCTGGGAGCCTCCAAAATGTAATTCTGGAGAAATTGAGGCAATATGGACATTGGAGTTTTAAATATTTTATTAGTGGAGAATTTGACTAGTTGACTGGATTAAGGTATTGTCTCAAAGTATCCAGCCGGGATCAAGGGATTCCAAAGATTCTATAGAGCTTCAGCGATAAGGGACATAAAGGGAAGGTGGGAATAGAGCACTGGTGAGCAGCAACTTCCAGGAACAGCATAAATTTGGTTCTGACAGGTTGGAGGTAAGGAAGGATCATAAATTCTGATAAGTTGGAAGGCTAGGAGCCAGGGTGTCTGAGACAGAAAATACTCATCTATTTTGAGATAAACCATCTGCATTTTATGACACTTTGGAATGCTAATGATCAGGGCTCCCAGTCCTAATTATCTCATTCCCAGTGGCCAGAAAGGGGGGTTGCCATCTGGGAGACTGAGGCAGAACAATTTAGGGAAATTAATGCAGAGAAACTGAGGCATAACATTCCACACTCTCTCCCTGAATATGCAGTCATTGAATCACCTTCCCAGATACCTGGGAGGTCTTAGCGGAGTGGATGAGACAAACAAGATTAGAAAAGATGCAAGTATGTATGGAGAGAGCAAGGAGGAGGAGAAGCAAAGGTCCCATAAGGGATATAATAAGGGTGGTTAGCCAAGGGGAGGAATTAAACAGAGATTGGTACCAGTTCTTTCCCTGACCCTGCTGCATTCATTGAGATTCAAGATTCTTATGAACCAGGGCCAGACTTTCTCTGATTACCCCAGAGTTATTAGTGTACAAACAGCATGCTTTGTTTAGGGTGGTGTATAGCCCTCCCATCCCCTTTGCAGAAATAGCAAGTTAAGCCCTTTATGGTTTTGGAGTACCATCTCTGCCAGGGAATCAACCTGGCTTCCAGTTTTGAGATGGATGACTCCATCTGAGTCAGGTCTGTGGTCATTTGTGCACTTAACTCAGCATACCCAGAATTGCCTGTCAGGAGGGCTGCAGTGCTAAGGGAGGTGTTGCCTATCAGCTCAAGCCCTGCTATGAGGGGAAGGAATGGCAGAGCACGGTTTTGTTTGATAGACACCAGGGGAAAAATGGGACCAAAAATGGCTCCATCCTCCCCTCCTGGGAGAACAGACAGGCTGGAAAACACCACTACCAGGATATAGAAAGAATCTGGATTTCTGAGCAGGGTCTCAGAGCATGCACACTTAGACCATCACGACAGGCAAACCACAAACTTTCAGAGGCTTGATACCAAATTGCAACGTCCATGGAGGATGCTGAAATGTTAATTAAGGAACTGGAGTTACAGAATTGGGGGAGAGGGTCAGAAAGACCCGTGGAGACAGTCACTGGAAGATGCCTGTGCCTTGGAGATTCCCAAGGGTGATTTTTGGTTGCTCCCAGGAACAGGTAGATTGAGAAGTGGTCCCAGGAAGTGAGTCTGCCAGGGTAATTTCAACAAAATAAGGGGTTTGGAGATAAAGCAGAGCCAACAATCATGGCCCAGCTGGGGATTGATGGAGTTCAAATAGGAGTGCACTATTGGCAATAAATCGAGCATGGAGAGGGACCAAAGGATTTAGGGGCTGTCAACTGGAACTGATGGGTTAGGAAGGATAGGGGACTTTGGGTCAGGGCAAGGTCTGGTGGTGCCAGGGATGGCACTGGCCAAATAGCCAGGGTTGATGTTCTAGGTTGGGGAGGGACAAGGCAGTCAGAGGTCCCATGGGGCCCTTTGAGGGGAGTGGATCTATACATTGAAGTAGAAGGTAGCGGCTCAATTGAAAACTGCTACTTGCTTGGGAACAAAGGGTCAACCTTAGGGACTTCTCCCATTTCTGGTGGGACAGTTGCTGGATAGCTAGGAGGATGGGTGGCAGGGGGTTGCAGGGTACACTGGGTCTGCTGATCAACAGTTTGGATGGTCAACTTGAGTCATCTCCAGGAAGTGAGCACCACCCAGCATTGGAGCACAATTGGATTGGAGGGGCCATGGAGGCACTAAAGTAGAAGCAGGGACTCAGGGTGGGATCTACTGTCAGAGGGTTCTAAACCTGAGCAGCAGGTGGCAGAAAAGGAGGGACTTCCCTCCAGGTCTATAAGGGTCATTGTCCATGTGGGCTTTGGGGCATGTGGGTTTCATGAAGCTTTGGAAACCAGAGGGAGGAGGAGGAGGAGGACTGTGGAAAATCTCATAGTGACACTGGAATTACACTTCTGAAAATGATGGGGGGGCCTTAGGAATGATGTTGCCCCTATAAAGATAAATAGGGCAGTCACAAACAGTATTAACAAAGCAGTGAATACAAGGATTAAGCCGCCCAGGATTTTTCTACCCAGTGTTTTTCATAGATTTAGGGGAAATCAAGGAGCAAAGGAGCAGCTCAGTCTCAGTTTCAGGGAATCTTCACTAATTTCTACTTTCCATTCAGTGGTGACTGCTGGCTTCACGCTGCTGTAGTGAAACCAGGTGGAGATGGACTCAACCTTTACAGCAATAAGTGGGGTGAGGATCACAGTATGAGGCCCTTTCCACTTGGGCTCCAGGCCAGAGGTAGAAAATTTCTTTATCAGAACTGCATTGCCAGGCTGGAATGGATGAGTGGGCTTTACTGAGCCCACTCAGTAACAGGGACAGGGGGACAGGAAAAATCTCTCAAAGCCTCTTGGACAAGGTGTGAAATGTCTTTCTGAGTTTTCTGCAGGGACTGTAGGAACTTGACAAAGGAGGAGTTAGAGATTTCAGCAGTTATGTCCTCTCTAACCAAGGGTAGGATAGGTGGTGGTCTCCCAAACAGAATTTCAAAGGGAGTTAGACCCAATCTGTAGAGGTGCATCTATTTCTAAGCAATGCTAATGGCATCAAAGACACACAGGAGCTTTGGGTCTCTAAGACAAGCTTTGTTAGGAACTCCTTAAGTGTTCTATTCATTCTTTCCACTTGCCCAGAGCTCTGTGGTCTATATGCACAATGAAGTTTTCACTCTCTCCTGAGTGCTTTGCTAATGCCTTGTGATATTTTGGCAACAAAGGCAGGGCAATTATCAGACTCTATGGCTACTGGAAGACAGAAGTGGGGCATTATTCATTTACTATCTTTTTGACCACTGTGAGAGCCGTTCCATTCTGTGTGGGGAAGGTCTCTGTGCACCCTGAGAAGGTATCTACAAAAACTAACAGGTGATTATACCCAGGTGTTGACGGCTGTATCTCAGTATAATCTACCTCCCATATTTCCCCCGGGATATGTCCCATTGGCCTGATTCCCACAAAGGCTTCTTTAATTCTTTTTACATTTACTAGGGTGCAGGTGTTACATCTGTAAATATAAGTTCTGATCAATTGGCTGAGATCCTTTATGTAATATTTGCTCAATAACTGATGCATTTTCTTTTCACCCAAATAAGTGAAATCGTGCAAGTCCTTCACCAGCATTCTACTTAATGCTTGTGGAATAAAAATTTTGTCCTGTATGTACCACTAGGGACCCCTCCCTCTTTCCTTCTCTCTGAGATGGGAAGGTATCTTCTGAAGGACAATATATAGGTAAGGGGCGAGATGAGGATTGCCAGAGGCAGGGAAGAAGTGGGGAAGGAAGTGGCTGCTCATGGAGCCACTGCATCTGCAGCCGATTTCCCACTGCTTTCATTGTTTCACCAGAGTGGTGACCTGGACAGTGGAGAATAGCAACAGAGAGAGGTGACCAGATAAACTCTAGTAAGGAAAGTGTCCTTATTCTTATTTTCCCTCCCAGCAGAGGTCAGCAGGCCCCTCTATAAAGAGAGGCATGGACATGAGCTATTGCAAAAGCATAGCAACTGTCAGTGAAAGTGTTAGTCATTTTTCTTTCTGCTGTGCCCAGGGCCTGTAAGGGGATAAGCTCCGCCTTCTGGGGCAGAAGACCCAGAGGGGACGGGAGGAGACCACAAGGTAGATAGGGAGGGATAGTCCACTACTGCTGCCCCAGAAACATGGTGTCCCCCACAACAAAACTGCTCCTGTTTGTAAAAAGAATCAGCTCAGTGTTTTCCAGTGGGGTGTCAGACAGGTTGGGCCTTGGTGACTGGGTATGCTCAAGATGCTGGAAGCAGTCATGCACTGGCCAGGTCAGAACCAGAATCTGGGAGCGAGGTGACAGGGCTCAAGGAGGACGATTTGGAGAAAGTGGGGTGGGGATGGTCGGGAAGCAGGGCCTGATAGTGGGTAACGTGGGCGTTAGAGAGCCACCAGTCAGGGGTGGACCTGAGCAGAGCCTCAGCAGAGTGAGGGGCAGAGATAGAGAGAGACTGACCCAAGGAAAGCTTGTCAGCCTCCTCTAGCAGGAGGGCGGTCATAGCCACAGCCCTAAGACAGGGGGGCCACCTAGCTGCCACAGAGTCCAAGCCTTAGAGAGATAAGCAACAGGGAGATGCTCGGGGAGAGCTAGGGCAGAGGCCTTGGTGAGGATGGTCCTGAGAGGATCAAAGGCAGCTGTTCAGGGGAGCCCCAGACAAGGGCTCAGCAAAGGAGGCAATCCAAAAGTGGCAATAATGGGAATTTGGGCCCTGCTTTTAGTAGTAGGGACTGGAATAGATAAGACAGCTTGGGTACATTTGGAAAAGAGGGAGCAGTGGCCAGATTTTAGAACACAGCCCAGATAAGAGACCTCAAGAAGGCAGAGCTGAGCCTTCTTAGCAGAGACCCTGCAACCTAAGGATTGAAGGAACTACAAAAGGGCACGAGTTGATAGAAGTGGATATCTCCAACAAAGAGAAGATTTAACTCAGTTCCAATTGATCAATAATGGATAGAAGCAGCTACACCCAAAAAAGGAACACTGGGAAATGTATGTAAACTGTTTGCATTTTTGTTTTTCTTCCCTGGTTATTTTTACCCTGAATCCAATTCTTCCTGTGCAACAAGAGAACTGTTCGATCCTGCATACATATATTGTATCTAGGACATACTATGACATATTTAACATGTATAGGACTGCTTGCCATCTGGAGGAGGGGTGGAACAAGGGAGGGGAAAAGTCAGAACAGAAGTGAGTGCAAGGGATAATGTTCTGCCAATAAAAAGTTATAATTATGAAAAAAAATTTTAAAAAGGAATTTAAGTGCTACACCACTTGGTGCACATATGTTTAATATTGATATTGCTTCATCATCTATGCTACCCTTTAGCAAGATATAGTGCCCTTCCTCATCTCTTTTAATTAGATCATTTTTTGCTTTTGCTTGATCTGAGATCAGGATGGCTACCCCTACTTTTTTGAAATCACCTGAAGCATAGTAGATTCTTCTCCAACCTTTTACCTTTACCCCATATTTATTGCCCCACTTCAGGTGTGTTTCCTGTATACAACATATTGTAGGATTTTGGCTTTTAATTCAGTCTTCTAACTGCTTCCTCTTTTTGGGGGAGTTTACCCCATTCACATTTATGGCTAAAATTACCAATTCTGTATTACTTGCCATGTTGCTAATCCCTGTTTATGCTTTTCTCCTTTTCTTCCCTCTTACCCCCTCCCCAATTTTAAACTTGTAAACACCACTTGCTTCTCACAGCCACCCTTTTTAGTATCCCTCCCCCCACCTTAGAGTTTCTCCCCCTATCTTACCCCTTTTCCTCACAATTTCTCTATCCCCTTCCACTTAGCTTTCTCTTTCCTTTTTCACTTTTCCTCTCCCACTTTTCAATGAGGTTGGAGAAGTTTCAGCATAAATCGAATATGTCTAATATTTTTTCTCTTTAAGCTAATTCTTATGGCAGTAAGATGCACACTATGTTCATCCCCCTCCATTCTTTCTCTCGGATATAATAGGTTTCCTAATGACTCTTTGTGAGATGTAGTAACCCCACTTTACCCTTTTCTGGGTACAATTTCCTTTCCACCTTTATTTTCTTGTAATATAATAAAAGTCATATAATAAAAATTATAATAAAATAAAATTAATTATAATAAAATAAAAAAATAATTATATTACAATTTCATTGTAATATAATAAAAGAACAAAAGTATACATATGTTCTTTATATATCTTTACTGCAGAAATATAGTTCCCAAGATTTCTTTTTATCTTTTCAGGTATCTCTTGAATTCTATATCTGAAGATCAAACTTTTTGTTCAGTTCCGGTTTTTTTATGAGAAATAGATGAAATTCATTTATTTCGTTGAATGTCCATCTTCTTCCCTGGAAAAAGATGCTCATTTTGGCTGGTTAAGTAAGTTTTGGCTGCATACCAAGTTCCTTAGCTTTTTGGAATATCAGATTCCAGGCCCTTTGATCCTTTAATGTGGACAATGCTAAATCCTGAGGAATCCTTATTGTGGCTTCTCTATATTTGAATTGATTTTTTTCTAGCAGCTTGCAGTATTTTTTTCCTTCATCTCAATAGTTCTGGAATTTGGCCACTATATTTCTTGGTGTTTTGATTTTAGGATCCCTTTCAGTAGGTGATCGATGAATTCTTTCCATTTCTATTTTATCCTCTGTTTGTATAACTTCTGGGCAATTCTCTTTGATAATTTCCTGGAAAATAGTGTCCAGGCTCTTTTTTTTCATCATAATTTTCAGGTAGTCCAATGATTCTCAGATTGTTTGTCCTAGATCTATTTTCCAGGTCTGTTGTTTTCCCAAGAATGTATTTGACATTTTTCCCATTGTTTCTTTTTTTGGTTTTCCTTGACTGATTCTTGGTGTCTCCCTGAGTCATTCAATTCCAT
The DNA here is from genome assembly GCF_902635505.1 of Sarcophilus harrisii. Classification (NCBI taxonomy): domain Eukaryota; kingdom Metazoa; phylum Chordata; class Mammalia; order Dasyuromorphia; family Dasyuridae; genus Sarcophilus; species Sarcophilus harrisii. The sequence goes on along the minus strand of NC_045426.1, from coordinate 640,696,349 downwards.
TTGTTCGATTCTGATTTTCAATGAATTATTTTCTTCACTCACTTTTAAGTATCTTTTTCTAATTGTTTCAGTGAGTTGTTTTGTTCTATGGAATTTTTTTCTATTTTGCCAATTTTATTTTTTAGAGAGCTATTTCCTTTTCCAATTCACTAATTCTGTTTTCTAGGATTTGATTTCTTTATCCATTATATCTTTAAATGAGTGGGATGACTTATCAGACTCTCTTGCCAAGTTTCCTTTTCCTTTTCCCATTTTCTTCTAGCTCTCTTGTGAGAGCCTTTTAAATTTCTTCTATGAGAGTCTTGTGTGTTGAGGACCAGATCATATCCTCTTTTGGGGATTCACCTGGAGACAGTCTGTTTTAGTCTCCTCAGGGTTTAAAGTCTGCTCTCTATCCTTATAGAAGCTATCAATAGTTACAGTCCATTTAAATTTTTGCTCATTTTGTCAGAGAAGACTCAAAGAATACAAATTAGCAAAAAACAAATGCAGTCTCCTTTTTACTGGGAGGGACTGGATGATATTACTGAGTTTCCTCTCCAGACTTAAGGGGGCAGCAGCGAGGCACTAGCCAGACAGCAATGGCTGCACTGCATCTGTGCTCTGAGGCTCTGAGAGTGCTGAGATGCTCTGGGTGGGTGTGGCCAGGTCCTGAGAGACCCTAGTTTTTTGGGATTATAGTCTTTACCCCTTGTGTTTTTAGCTTCTCTTCTTGTCTACTGGCTTGCTTCCAGGGCAAAGTAGTCAATGTTGTAGTAAAGCTCTCCCCACAGAATCGGTGGAGATCACATCACATACCCCCCTCTGGCCTGCTCAGTGTGAGCTGCCTGCTGTGCTCTCCCTGCCACTGCTTGTCCTCAGCCTGTGCCTGGTCTAATTGTCCTTGCCCTCGAGCAAAAACAGACCTTTTCTGGTAAATTTCAAGGATGTCTTCTGTTGGTAATTATTTGAGAGTTTTTTTTTTTTTCAGTCAAGAACTAATTCTGAGGCTTGGCATGAAATAAATTCTGAGAACAAAGATGGAGTATATGTGTATGTCCTCTCCGCCATTTTGGCCAGAATTCCTCTAATACCATCTTAACATCAGACGATGTAGCCCCATAAAGAGTACAACCCTTTTTTAAATCTTTGATTTTTTTTTTCCAGATCAATGCCTCGGCCCGCGAGGCAGAGTGTGTGGACCTTGGAAGAAAAGAGATAAGGGCAAGAGAGAGGGGACGCGCAAAATGAAGGCAAGACAAATCTATCTGATCAAACCTCATTTTAATGGGTGCAATAGTACAGATATATATATAGCAGTAGAAAAGAAGGCAGAGTTGTTCAAACACAGTACAGGGTGGGGGTCCTAGACAAAGGGTTGGTATCCCCCAAGGATGAGCTGCTCAGATGTTTCTGGTGGCAGGAAACTCTATGATGTGATTAGGGGATGCCTAGATATCTGCCTATTCAAAGTTAGGATGTGATTAGGAGATTCCTATTCAGGAAGTCTTTGGTATGATGTGATTAGGAGATTCAACCTATTCAAGGTTGGCCTTATGTGGCTGTAGATTAGTGCCGGCTCCCCACAGATCAAAAAAACTGTATCTTTTTCTTTGTTGACCTGAAGAGTCAAACTCTTGAATAACAGGGTATTCTTCTATTAAATCAGACATCTCTTGTCCTTTATTAGCTTTAACTAATGCCTTTTGTAATCTTGTCGTGAGGGTGTGGACAAAGCTGCTTCATGGATGGTGCTGATGGTGTCACTTCCCTTCCCTCCTCCTTCTCCCTCCATCCATGAGGAAAAATTGAAGGGGTAGGTCAGGGGATGGAGAATGCCTTAATGACTCCTGCTGTGAAGCACTACACTCCTTAATTTCATCAGCTTTGTACTTAACTTCTTTCTTGTCTAATTCTTTATGCTCTTCAGCTGCTATATTAGTACCCTCTCCCTCCTGCACTTTCTTCTTTTCCTTATTCTATAAGTTATGTAATTCCCTAAAGCCAATTGTATTAAGTTATATGTATAGAGTTTTTCTTTAGGAATTGAATCAGGACCATTATCATTGCAATATTCACTTAATTGCTCTCCTACTAGTTTCCACTTGTCTGGCTCTAATTCTTCTTCCTTGGAGAACCAAGGAGATGAGTACTGTTGTAATATTCTCTCTAAAATGTTATATTCTCTGTTGAGATTTTTTTGGGGTCTCTGAAGCAGTCTTCATTTCAGTTCCCTAATAACCACAAGTGCAGCCAGGGATTAAAGTCCAAATAAAGATTTGGACTTTCAAAGTCTTATCTCCTTCACTTGGGGCTTGGCTAGTTTTTCTGGAAGCCTTCCAGATCTTAGTTTTAGTGGAGAAGCAAAGGAGGGCAGCCTGCTACCACTTCTCTGGTCTTCCCTTGTTCTGATTCTGGTTGAGCTTGTACGAGCTCATATGGTCTTTTATCAAAGATGTGAATCTTGTAGAACTATTGTAAGTACCAAGTACATGTACTGAACTAGAGAACTGTTACACACCATGCTAAATTAGATAACTATTGTCTCTATCAATTCCACTGACTTAGCACCTTATTTCAAGTTCTGGCCTATAACATACTGTAATGTTTCTAAAAGTCTAATGATCTGCTCCCAAGTTACAATCAAACCTTGGTTTTTAGTAAGTTTAACTATGCTTTCTACACACTTTCATTCTGGTGGAGAAGGCTCTTCAGGATGCTGGCTTACCACTTCTCTGTTCAGTCTCTTGAGAAGACTATAACCCTGAAGATAACAAGGAAGTGAGGAAACATTCAGGGTGAATCTTTATAATGATCAGGGTGACTCCCAAGAAAATGTTCTCATGAAAAAAAAAATGCTTGTTATTGCTTTTTAAAATTAAAGCTTTTTATTTACAAAACACGCATGAGTAATTTTTCAGCATTGACCCTTGCAAAGCCTTCTGTTCCAAATTATCCTCTACATCCCCACTCCCCTCCCCTAGATGGCAGGTAGTCCAATACATGTTTAAATATGTTAAAATATATGTTAAATCTAATACACACACACATTTATACAGTTATCTTGCTGCACAAGAAAAAAATCGGATTAAGGAGGAAAAAAACCTGGTGAAAGAAAACAAAATGCAAGCAAACAACAACAGAAAGAGTGAGAATGCTATGTTGTGATTCCACTCAGCTCCCACAGTCCTCTCTCTGGGTGTTGATGGCTCTCTTTACCACTGAACAACTGGAACTACTTGGAATCATCTCATTGTTGAAGGGAGTCACATCCATCAGAATTGATCATTGTGTTGTTTTGCTGTTACTGTGTATAATGATTTCCTGGTTGTGTTTATTGATCTCCTGATTCTATTCATTTCACCTAGCATCAATTCCTGTAAGTCTCCCCAGGCCTCTCTAAAATCATCCTATTGGTTGTGTCTTACAGAACAATAATATTCCATAACATTCATATACCATAATTTATTCAGCCATTCTCCAATTGATGAGCATCCATTCAATTTCCAGTTTCATGCCACTACAAAAAGAGCTGCTACAAACATTTTTGCACATGTGGGACCCTTTCCTTCCTTTAAAATCTCTTTTGGATATTAGCACAGTAGAAATATTGTTGGGTCAAAGGGTATGCAGCTTGATTATCCTTTGAGCATAGTTCCAAATTGCTCTCAGAATGGTTCGATCTGTTCACAGCTCCACCAAAATATATCAGTAGCCCAGTTTTCCAACAACCCCTCCAACATTCATTCACCATTATCTTTTCCTCTCATCTTAGCCAATCTGACAGGTGTGTAGTGGTATCTCAGAGTTGTTTTTATTTGCATGTCTCTGATCAGTAGTGAGTTGGAACACCCTTTCATCATCTGAAAATTGTCTTTTCATATCTTTTGACTATTTATCAATTGGAGAATAGCTTGAATTCTTATAAATTTGAGTCAGTTCTCAATGTATTTTAGAAATGAGAACTTTATCAGAAACTTTGAATGTAAAACTGTCTTCCCAGCTTATTGCTTCCCTTCTAATCTCATCTGCATTAGTTTTATTTGCATACAAAATTTTTAACTTAATATAATCAAAATTATCTATTTTGTGATCAATAATGATCTCTAGTTCTTCTCTGGTCACAACTTCCTTCCTCCTCCACATAGCTGAGAGATAAACTATCCTATATTCTTCTAATTGTTTATAATATCATTCCTTATGTCTATATTATGAACGCATTTCAACCTTATCTTGGTATATGGTGTTAGGTATAGGTCAGTGCCTAGTTTCTGCCATACTAATTTCCAATTTTCCTAGCAGTTTTTGTCAACTAGTGAATTTTTATCCCCAAAACTGGGGTCTTTGGGGTACTCAAACACTAGATTACTATAGTTTTTTGTTCTGTGAATCTAACCTATTCCACTGATCAGCTAGTGTATTTTTTAGCTAGTAACAAATGGTTTTGATCATCACTGCTTTATAATATACTTTTGGATCTGATACAGATAGGCCACCTTAATTGCTTTTTTTTTTCCATTAATTCCCTTGAAATTCTTGATGTTCTGTTCTTCTAGATGAATTTTGTTGTTATTTTTTTAAGATCAGTAAAATAGTTTCTTGGGAGTTTGATTGGTATAGCATTAAATAAATAGATTAGTTTAGGTAGTATTGTCATCTTTATTATATTTACTTGACCTATCCAAGAGCACTTGATACTTTTCCAGTTGTTTAAATCTTACTTTATTTGTGTAGAAAGTATTTTGTAGTTTTGCTCACACAGTTCCTGACTTTCCCTTGGCAGATAGATTCCCAAACATTTTATCCCTTTGACAGCTATTTTAAATGACATTTCTCTTTATATCTCTTGCTGTTGGGTTTAGTTAGTGACATATAAAAATCCTGAAGATTTATGTGGATTTATTTTGTGTCCTGCCACTTTGTTAAACTTTTGGATTATTTCTAATTGTTTTTAAGTTGATTCTCTAGGTTCTCTAAGTATACCATCATATTTTCTGTGGAGAGTGATAATTTAGTTTCTTCATTACCTACCCTACACTTATCTACAGCCAGAGAGAATCATGGGAACCAAGTATGGACCACAACATTGTTGTGTCATGGGAGCCACCTGACAGTGGCTGCAGAATGGTGCCAGAATGCAGAATGGATCTCCTCATATGAGAGAATGATACAAGGAGACTGAAAGGCAGTTGCTGTTCTCTGAGCTCTCTGACTGAAATGCATTTTCTGATCTCTCTCCTCTTCCCTCTGCCTCCAATTTATCTCAATCCCAGCCCGCAACACCTGTGTCAGCAAAGGCTGCCCTGCAACTCCTTCAGATGCTACGATCCACAGCTGTGAAGACTCTCAGAGAATTGACTTGCCCCTTAACAATTCCCCATTGTTTTTTTGCTGTTATTTTCCTCCCACAGCATGGTCCACACACTGAGGAATGCAAGCAGCACTATCACTTGTGGATGGTTGCAGCAGATGTTGATCTTATCATGGAGGCAAATTTTCAAACGGAGAAGAGGACTGTTGTCAGAACAGGCATTTAAGTCTCTCATCAGTCTCCTGGCTCAGCCCTTTGATGTGTTGGCCCATTTAATTACCCCTACTGAAAAAGTCTTACCAGGGCTCTTCTTCCTTTTCTTCCCTGTGGGTTACTGAAGGAAATCTGGAAGGATCCTTGTCACAACCAGCTCTCAAACACTGCTGCTTCTTTTTGTAATTCTTGTGCTTCTTATGTCACACGTTAGGTGCCATATGTTGTAATGAGGAAGTTCAAAGTGTAGTCCAAAGAATTGTTGGGGTCTCTGAAACCCTTTCAGAGGGTCTACAAATTCAAAATCATGTTTTATTTCTAATATAATAAATAGCTATAACTATAAACCATGTGAACAAAATCTCTTTGAACAGATCCTCAATAGTTGTTTTTTAACAACATGAAGATACTGAGAACAAAATTTTGAGAACCACTGCTATCATATTATCTGCAAAGAGCAATAGTTTTGTTTCCTTGTTGACTATTCTTATTTTTTATTATTATATTTTATATTATATATTTATATATCATAATAATATATTTATATATTATATATTTATATTTTATATTATATTTTATTAATTTTCTTATTAATAAAGTTAGTATTTTCTGATATTGTATTGAATAAATAGCATTGATAATGGGCATTTTTGTTTCACCACTGTTCTTATTGGGAATGTTTCTAGCTTATTACTATTACTTATCATGCTTCTTGATAATTTTAGACAGGTGCTATTTATCATTTTAAGGAAAACTTCCATTTATTCCTGTGCTCACTAGTGATTTTATTTGTTTGTTTAGGAATAGGTGCTGTATTTTGCCAAATCCTTTTTTTTTTTTCATCTATTGACTTAATTATATGATTTCTCTTAATTTTGTTATTGATGTGGCAATTATACTAATAATTTTTCTTATGTTGAAACAGTCCTGCATTCTTCATATAAATTTCACTTGGTCATGGTGTATTATCCTGATAATAAACTGATATCATGACTTTATAAGTATTTTATTTAATATTTTGCATCGATATTCATTAAGGAAATTGGTCTATCATTTTCTTTCTCTGTTTGGTAGTTTTCTGACATCATATCTTTGTCATAAAAGGAAATAGGTAGGACTCATTCTTTGCCTATTTTTCTAAATATTTCACATACTATTGAAATGAATTGTTCTTTAAATGTTTCATAGAATTCACTTGTAAATCCATCTGTCCCTGGATATTTTTTCTTAGGGAATTTGTTAATAGATTATTCAATTCCTTTTTTTTTCTAAATTGGGATTTTAAAGTATTTTATTTCCCAAAATGTGTTGGAGTTTCAAAGCGGTGTCTACTCAACTAGGCACTCATTCTTATAAGAATATAAAATAAACCTTTCCAATATTCAAAAAAAGTATTTCATTTCCTCTTCTGTTAATCTGAGCAATTTATATTTCCATAAATATTCAATTAGGTTGTCAGATTTCTTGGCATACAGCTGGGAAAAATAGTTCCTGATTATTGCTTTGATTTCTTCTTCATTGATAGTAAGTTCACACTTCTCAGTTTTGATGCTAGTAATTTGGTTTTCTTCTTTCCTTTTTCTAATCAAATTACCCAAAGGTTTATCTATTTTATTGCTTTTTTAAATAAAAATAAACTCAGTTTTATTTATTAGTTCAATACTTTCCTTATTTTCAATTTTAATAATCTTTTGATTTCATATTTTCTAATTTGGTATTTAATTGGTATTTTAAAATTAGTTATTTTTCTGGCTTTTTTTAATTGCACTCCCAAGTCACTGATCTCCTCTTTATTTTATTCATGCAAACATCTAGAAAATAAAATTTCTGCTAAGAACTACTTTGGTTGCACCCCATAGTTCTGGCATGTTGTCTCATTATTGTCATTCTCTTGGATGAAATTGTTGATTGTTTCTATAATTTGGTGTTTCATCCACTAATTTTTTAAGATTAGATAATTTAGTTTCCAATTAATTTTCTAAAATTCTACTCGCCTCTAACTTTTTTCTTCTTTATCTTGTGATTAGATTTATCTAATTCTGAGAAAGGAGGTTTGAGATCCTCCACTACTATAATTTTGTTGTTTATTTCTTCCTATAACTTAACTTCTTCTCTAAGAATTTGCATGCTATAGCACTTGATTTATTGTTGATATTACTTGTTAAATATGTTATACATTATTATATAATAACTGCAGAGAGACTTTTGGGGGGTCCTGCAGTTGGTATCTTTCTGTTTATCTGGAGTTTATCTAAGATGTGTGCATAGGGTCCTGGTCATGGTGTCTGCTCATTTACCTGGAACTGTGATAAGGTATGTAGGGGGTCCCAGTGCTGTCATATGCCTGGTCCTTGTGAGTTTGCTATGTCTCTGGCATCTGCCTCTTTGCCTAGAACTATGCTAAGGACCATAGGGGCTCCCAGTGTTAGCATTTGCCTGTTTGCCTGGCACCACACTGAGATTCAGCACCTCCTATGATCATCTTATGATCACTTAAGTCACTGGATGTGATATCTTCTCCTGCCTAACCTGAAAAAAAGCCTGTTCTTCTTACGTGGAGATATTCTTTGTTTCACCCAATTTCTGATTCTGCTAATATATTATTTTGTTTATTTTAGGTCATGTGTTATATGACAACCAATGGAATTATTCCATGTTTGTTATATCTATTTTTGAAAGTGTGGATATCCAGGCTTATAAAAGTAAATTCCTGGAAGAGGGATCTTAAATTATGAATATCTGAGATTGACTTCATTAGAGGAGATGATGGACCCTATAATAAAGTGCCATTGGCTCAGAGCTCTGCCTCATTCTCTTTTATTGTAGGTAGGACAATTTTAATCCCCATACATTTTTTCAGACATACAAATATCACTCAGTTAAGAGATAGCTTGTGAGTGAATGCAAACCAAAGCATATTTCTGGAATTTTAGGATTATGTAGTGTGTTCAAATTGTTTCTTATCCTAGTTCTCCTAGATAAAGTAAACAATAGTAGGAAGTAGGATTCTAAAAAAGAACCCAGAAGTCACTTATGGCCTGTCTCAAAAATTAAGAGAGCATAACAATTACCAACTGTCTCATAAATTAGCAGACAATAGAAGCCCATGGAAACTGGCTTATAAATTAACTAAAGCTATATTCTGAGAGAATGTGCTAAATTAGGGGAAGCCAGTTAGACCTTAGTCTATGTCTTGATCTTGCTAATTGCCAGTCTTCTATAAATCTCAGATAAGCTTCAGATATGCTCAATAAGGCCAAAACACCATCAACCATTATGTTAATGAATTAAGCCTACGGTATTGCTTATAACTTTGAGATAATGTTGATATGTTCATGAACTAATCCTAAGGTTGCACAGATAATATTTGCTTCCAAAACCCTCTAAAAATGAGATTCTAAGCTCCTGACATTCCTCACCCCATTAGCACTTCTCCATTGAGTCCATATTTCCAGAGTGCTTCCAATACCAATTCCTGGTTTTGTAAGTGACTTTCTGTGCCTCATTGAATGGCTCCTCCATCACTCCAAATGCCATTCCCATAGTCCCCAATCTTATATCTGTGAAATTTAACTCTGTACTCTTTATACTGTATTTTAAAAGGTGATTGAAGTATTGCTACCTTTTTCATTAATCATATAATGAAAGCACCAGTACTGAGACTATTCTGGGTCACAATCAATAATTTATTATTCCACAAATTAATTGATAATTACTCTAGCAACTGTGTTGAAGGAACTATTTGAGACTTGGTTCTCTTCCATCTTCTCCTCGATGTCCTCCTTATTCTTATTCTTTTGGCATGTGAAAGGCTAACTAGAATTGTATCATATGGACTTTGTTATGATTCTTTGGTGCAAACTATTGAATGAGCCATTTGAAAATACATCGTTAAAATTTGGAACTATGCCCAAAGAGTTATCAAACTGTGCATACGCTTTTGTATTTTGTACTCCAAAGAGATCTTAAAGGAGGAAAAAGGATCCACATGTACAAAAATGTTTGTGGTGGCTCTTTTTGTAGCGGCAAGAAACTGAAAACTGAATAGATGCCCATCAATTGGAGAATGGCTGAATAAATTATGGCATATGAATTTAAGGAATATTATTGTTCTGTAAGAAATGAACAGCAGGATGATTTCTGAGAAGCCTGGAGAGACTTACACGAACTGATGTTAAGTGAAACGAGTAGAACCAGGAAATCATTGTATGTTAAGATTCTTACAAGGTACTAAATCAGTGGAATTGATAGAGACAATGGTTGTTTGGTAGGGTGCTTAACAGTTCTCCAGATGTACTTAGTACTTACTACAATTCCACAAGATTCACACCTTTAAGAGAGCATATATAAGGAGGAGCCCACTAAAGGACAAGCCCACTCTTGGAGTAGGAGTCAGATTCATTCCATTTTCCATCTTTGTGTTGGCTGGAGGCTGTGGATTCAGAGGGAACTAGAGGTTGAAACTGGCAGAGGCAAAGGACTAGCGACAGGAGCCCTGGAACCAAGGAGAGAGATAGGCCTCTAAGAAAGCCAACTGGGCCCAAGGAAGGAGACAAAACTTAAAAGGAAACAGTAAGGATTTGGATTTTAACTCCTGGCTGCATTTGGGGTATTTCCTGAAGTGAAACAAAGGTTGCTCCCAGAAGCCCCCCCAAGAAACCTGCTCATAGAGAACATCAAATTTTAGAGAAGAACATTACATTTTGGTGCCTGAATGTGGGACAGACATGATCCTGATCCAGTGGAAAAGTCTCCTTGACCCAGAAATCAGGGTGAGTACAACAAGGAAACTTTGTTAGAGAGCTAAAATAGTATTTCAGCTAAAATGGGACAGATGTTTAGAAAACAGCCTGCTTTTCCTCTTCAAGGAAAATGTGTAGAGAGCATTGTCAGGCTTATGAAAAGCCAAGGTTTGATTATAATTGGGGAGCACATCACTGAACTTTTAGAAACTGTACAGTACACATCTCCTTGGTTCTCTATAGAAAAGAATTGGATCCAGACGAGTGGAAATTAGTAAGAGGGCAAAGGTGAATACTAGAATTCCAATCCAAACTCAATTTCCAAAAATATACTTAATACATATAATTTGATACAACTGGCTTTAAAAAAATTATATAAGTGTTAGAATAAGGAAAAAGATGAAAGAATAGGAGGGATAGGTGCCAAGTAAACTAGATGAAAAGGATGAAGAATCAGATAAGAGTGGAGTTAAGTACAATTCTGAGTGTGGCACTTCACAACAGGAGCATTTCCCATCCCCTGACCTACTTCCCTCAATAAACCCTTCGTGGATGGAGGGAGAAGGAGGAGGGGAAGAGGCAGTGACACAAACAGAGCCACCTATTAAGCAGCCTATGACAAGATTACAAAAGACATTGGTCAAGGCTAAGAAAGGACAGGATATACCTGATTTACAAATAAATGCATACCCTGTGATTGAAGAACTTGACTCTTCAGGTCAAAAAAGGAGAAGATACACTCCTTTTGATCTGGAAAAAAGTAAGGATTTGAAAAAGGGTTGCATTCTTTATGGGGCTACATCATCTTATGTTAAGACGTTACTAGATAGTTTTGTTTATGAAAACCTAATCCCCAGGGACTGGAAATCCATAGCAAAGACATATTTAGAACCTGGACAAAATTTGTTGTGGCTTTTGGAGAATCATGAATTATGTAGGATTCAAGGCCAAAGCAATAGGCAAACAGGAGTTAATGTACAAATCATTTTTGACCAACTAGCAGGTGAAGGTCAGTATGGAGAGAATTCTGAACAGATTAATTACCCCATAACAGCTTATGAGCAGATCACAACTGCTGCTATAAGAGGTTGGGATTCTCTTCTAGGACAAGATTGAGAGGAAGCCTTCACAAAAATAGAGCAAGATCCCAATGAACCTTTTGCTGATTTTGTGGGACGTTTGCAAACAGCTGTCACAAGATCCATTGGAGAAAATGCAGCTACAGAAATAATGACCAGATATCTGGCTAAGGAAAATGCTAATGAGATTTGCAAAAGAATTATATGGGGACTACACAAGGATGCTCCTTTAAAGGAGATCATAAGACACTATGCCACAGTGGGCACAAATGCTTATTATACCCAGATTATGATGAACATGGGAAGACAGGGTCCCTCTTGGCAAAGGACTTCTAGAGAAACTCCTCGATGATTTAAGTGTGGAAAAGTTGGACATTTAAGAACTCGGTGTAGATATAGAGATAGAGTGAGAGGACAGGGTGAGAGAAAACCATGTCCAAAATGCAACTGAGGATTCCACTGGGCCTCAGAATGTAGATTGACCCAGGGAAATGAGAGGCAGGGCCCAGCTCCTAGATATCATACAAAAGATAGGTGGGGCATGATGGCAGCTGTGTTTATACCCAGAGAGTCTTTAGAAGGTCAGGACTCTGATGTAATCAATCAGGAAAAAAGCAAAGCAATCCAATGGGAGAAAGGAGTTACAACTGGGGAGAATACAGGCTTTTTAAACCAACAGGGCAGTGTCCAGTGCAAACAGCTCCAATGTAACTGCCAGATGATAAGGAGAGATTTAAAAAGTAGTAAATAGAAGGGAATTAGATAGGTTAACTGCCTGGGAGAGAGGGTTTGCTTGTATTCCTACAGATGGAGAAGGAAGCAGATGGGTGGCAAAGAGCACCTGGAGAGAGACAGAAAAAGAGAAAAAACTCGAAACAAAGGAGAAGACCTAAGAAACATCTGACACTGAAAGAGCATGGCTGATAATGAGACTGTTGCAGGACTTGAAAACCAGCAGGAATCATTGGATTCCTTGAGATATAAAATTGTTGATGAGACTATTGTAGGATTTCAAAACTTGTAGGAATTATTAGATTCCTGGCACATGAACTAATGGACAATAGATTCCTTTTGCATTATTTCTAGGACTTATGGACATGTATAATTACTCATGTTAATTCATGTTATTTGTTACATCACTACTAGCCTATGTTATATTGCTATGTGCTTATGTAATTTATGTAATTATGTGTAATGCCTCCTCCCATATTGATGGATTTATGTATACCTGTTTTAAGAGTGAGCCACTTCAGAAACTGCCAATTTGATTTAATTTCCCACTTCCCTTGGTGTTTTCATCTCCCTTCCCGAGCAGTTAGGGAGGGAATGATTACCTCCTTTTATGGTATTTTCAGCCCTTTTTTGAGCAGTCAGGGAAGGTGTGATCACCTTCTTTTTGGGGGTTCTCACATCCTTGAGAAGTCAGGGAGAATATGACCACCTATGTTCAAAATCAAAAGAAAGCAGGAGATGTTAAGATTCTTACAAGGTGCTAAGTCAGTGGAATTGATAGAGACAACAATGGTTGTTTAGTAGGGTGCTTAACAGTTCTCTAGTTCACTAATGTACTTAGTACTTATTACATTTCCACAAGATTCTCACCTTTAAGAGAGCATATATAAGGAGGAGCCCACTAAAGGACAAGCCCACTCTTGGAGGAGGAGTCAGATTCATTCCATTTTCCACCTTTGTGCTACCTGGAGGCTGAAGCTGGTAGAGGCAAAGGGCTAGCAACAAGAGCTCTTGGAACCAAGGAGAGAGATAGGCCTCTAAGAAAGCCAACCAGACCCAAGGAAAGAGACAAAACTTAAAAGGAAACAATAAGGATTTGGACTTTAGCTCCTGGCTGCATTTGGGGTATTTACTGAAGTGAAATGAAGGCTGTTCCCAGAAGCTCTCCAAGAAACCTGCTCCCATAGAACATCATATTTTAGAGAAGAACATTACAATTGTACACGGCAATTCTAATGGATGTGGTTCTCTTCAACAATGAGATGATTCAGACCAGTTCCAATGATCTTGTGATGAAGAGACCCATCTACACCCAGAGAGAGGACTAGGAACTGAGTGTGGTTCACAACATAGCATCTTTTACTCTTTTTGTTGGTGCTTGCTGGCATTTTATTTTCTTTTCATTTTTCTCAGTTTGATTTGATTTTTCTTGTGCAGCAAGATAATTGTATAAATATGTATGCATATATTGTATTTAACATATATTTTTACCATGTTCAACATGTATTGAACTACTTGCCATGCAGGGGAAGGATGGGGGAAGGGGAAGTGGGGAGAAATTGGAACACAAGGTTTTGCAAGAATCAATATTGAAGAATTATCCATGCATATATTTTGAAAAATAAAAAGCGTTAATTAAAAAAAAAAGAAAAAGAAAATACATTGCTAAATTTTTTTCTAAAACATTTCTAGAATTGGAAACATGGACAAATGTTCCAATTACATTTGCATTTAATTTTTATTAATAATGACAACTTTTTAACAAAAGGATGGTCATTTGGCCATCTCTCTTTTAGATCAGAGACAATCATGGCAGCAGAACTCACAGTTTTTATGCCCTTCTAAAGCAGGTATTTTATAAGGTGGCAATCAATTGTAATAATGAGATAATGAATAGTACAATAAGGATCTGGACCTGAACTTTGATTATATCTTCTACTTCTAAGTTTCTCCACCTTATGCCCTATCCAAATATGAGCAGAACACAATGGCTGCCCCAACTGGTAGAGTCTAGAGAATGGAGAAGGTTAGCTCAGCCTTCAGAGAATGAACTTTTAAAATCATGATTTTTTAAAAAACAGGTAATTCTGGATCTTCCTAGATCATTGATTATTAATAACCATTTCTCTCAGTTGCTAGAAGGGCTGTAATTTCCTTCTCCAGTGGATCACCAATCCACAGAAAAACAAAGGTCACACAATTAGGAAGTTTCTGAGCCTGGATTTTAATTCTGGTCTTCCAGACTTTAAGCCCAGCTCTCTGTCTACTATACCACGTAGTTGCCTCAAACTAGAGGCATTTAGGCAAAGGCTTACTTGTCATGATGCTATGCCAATTCTTTGTCAGGTATTAGTTGGACTAAAGGGTTTCTGCAGTACTTCCTAACTTTTAAATTCTGTAAAAGTTTCATCCATACATGGAAAGGAGATGCCTGAAAAAGATATCTAGTAAGCTGTCATTTAGCCTCTGCTGGAAAACCTTTAATGGACATGTTCTGAATTTTTCTTAATTCAGACTAGCCCATATTTAATATTAGAACAAAATAAGACACATGTAGTCTATTCAGTAGTTAATCAAAAGATTTGTTTATGTTTTGAGAAAACTTTGAATTGATTATTCTGAAGAAATCTCTCTTGCTGGAATTACCTATTGTTTTCCATGAGATAAGTATGAGAGAAAGACAGAACCAGAAACACAGTGAGAAAGAGAAATGCTCTAAATTCCTCTAGACCATGATACATGCTGGTGAGACAAAGAGACAGGCAAAGAGAACAGAAATAAGAGATAGAGAGACAGACAAAAGAACAGAGAGAGAGAGAGAAAGGAGAAAGAGGGAAGGGAGGGGGAGAAAGAGGGAAGGGAGGGAAAGAAAGAGAGAAGAGAAGGAAGGAGGGAGGTATAATAGTTCATAGTTCAGCAGAGAGAGAAGATATTGTTCCAACCAATGTAGTATTGTTAGAATTCCCAGGGGAGTTGTTGGAATATATGGGAACCACCTGACAGTGGCTGCTGGAGATACAACCCAGAATGGATCTCCTCTTGTGAGAGGATGATACAAGGAGATGGAGAGGTTGCTGTTCTCTGACCTCTCTCTTCTTCCCTCTGCCAATTTATCTCATTACCAGTCCACAACACCTGTGTCAGCAAAGGCTGCCTTGCAACTCTTTCAGATGTTATGATCCACAGCTGTGGAGGCTCTCAGAGAATTGACCTATCCCTTAACATAGTACCCCTACCTGTACTCAATAAATTAAATGCAAATGTAATTGGAACATTCGTCCATGTTTCCAATTCTAGAAATGTTTTAGAAAAAAATTTAGCAATGTATTTTCTTTTTCAAAGGTTCTGATAAAGGCCTCATTTCCAAAATACATAGAGAATTAACTCTAATTTATAAAAAATCAAGCCATTCTCCAATTGAAAAATGGTCAAAGGATATGAACAGACAATTCTCAGATGAAGAAATTGAAACTATTTCTAGTCATATGAAAAGCATTCCACTTTGGGGAATAGGGGGAAAGAGTTTTTTTTGGGTTGTATAGTTCCCAAATAAGGAACGGGTTTTCTAAGAATCTACAAGTTTATTATATAGAAATCATGTCTAATGATTGTCTTAATACCAAGATGAGTTTAAACTTGAGGAAAACGAAAGATGCTAAATGAAATTTCTCATGCATGTGAGTCCTGGTAAGTTTCTATTGCTTGTTATTATTCCAAAAGAGTAAAATCACTGCATTCAGCTTTAAGCTGTGACTAGCAAAACTTGCTATTTGAGATAAAACCTCCTGGGACTGTAACTGATACTGTTTTGAGTTCTGAATTCACATATGATTGCCAGATGGGTCATCAAGTCAGTAATCCACCATTCAAGAGAAATGCCACAAGCTCCCAGAGGAAGTGGAGGTTTATAGCTGGATAAAAGCTAGAAGGACTATAACCTCCCACCCAGAGGTTATTGATTATCAGTCTTGCCCAGTTCCCAGACCTTCAGAAATCTCTGGCCAGTCTCGTACAGTGGTTCTTTACCAACCTGACCCAATCATAGGTTGTCACCAGGTCCAGCCACCACCTGTCTGAGCGGTGGTTCTCCCATCCATCAGAGCACCTGAAGACAGAGGCTCACAAGCTAAGGTCTTTATTCCACATGTTCACATCCTGCACTCTTACTCACCTCCCATTGACTCCTGTTGAACTCCACTTACTTCCTGGTCCCCACTGCTTTTATGGGATCTATGAGGTCACACACACAGCTAATAAGGGAAGGAGACATCTCCTATTGATGATGTGTCCTCAATGTGACCAGAGCTTCTGTTCGCGAGGTGGTCCATGCTGATCATAGGGACCACATCTGGGTGTCTCAGACATTAAGGTCTCTTTACTTCCTGATTGCACTGTGAGAGTTTCCTCTCCGGACAAAGGAAAACCCTTGGTTTGTTATTGCATCATTGGTTGTCATCTTAGCCTCTTACCTGAAGTCAAGCTGAACTGAGAATGCTTTATTCTGCCACACACGTGTTTTTAAACTTAAGCTGAAGGATCAGTTTGATTCTCTTATAATCATGTACCTTCCTTTTTCTTTTTAAAGCCCATTTCTATAATCAAAGCCCAATTCTATAATCAGTGGTCAGTAGAAGACATGAGCACAAGGAAAGTATTAAAGATCTATCTGCTTTCAATCTGAAAATATGTAATTATATCCTGAACAATTAAGTAAATGAATATTTAGCATAGTCATCTGTTTTTTTTACCAGATATATCTGTAAAAAGTAAGGACAGTAAATGCTTCAGAATGATGTAAGAATATTTGGGTACTGATACAACCATTGTGGAATCTAGCTGTTATTCTATTGATTATTGAAATTAAATCAGAAACTCCTTTAGAGTTTGAAGAAGAGAATTTTACTGCAGTTTTCTTATTAAATTATGTTTCAGACAAAAGAAAAGAAAGAACTATCCGTATCGTAGGAAGTACAAAGACGATGCTCTCAATGTTGTTGAAATCCAGTGAAAATATCAGTATAAAAAAGAAAGTATACCCATATCCACCTTTCAAAGTTATTATTCCTAAGAGTATGAGGAAGATCATCATGACACTCCAAACAAACCAGTTCATCCATTCTTCCTTGAAAATAAACCCTGCAGAGTAAAACAAAGATTGTTACCTCTTAGAAAGTGATGCAAGGTAGACTACTTTGCCTTCTCAGTGCCCACCTCTAAGATGACTGGAATCATTTGTCTTTTCCATCTTTCCCAGTGACAGCCCACAGCTGGATTTCTCCACCACCTCTGAATTACCTAACAACGTTGTTACATGCAATCTATTCCATCCTCATGAACCCTCCCCTTTCCCTACCCCAAATTCCTCAAGAGATCTCTGGGCCACAATATATGTGAAGAAGACAAATCCACATGCTGTGGTGGGAACTTGGGTTGACTTATATCTTCCTTTGAAAGGGAAAAAAGGGACCGTTGGGATCAGAACTGTCTAGAGGTTGGAGTAAGAACAGAATGCAGAAAGGGAGTATTTCATGAAAACTATCCTTTAATATTGCACAATTACCATCCCCCAGTTTCTGCCCCCAATCACCATTACCTGAGCAACTGTGTCTTGTCCACAAATAACAAATACAAACACCCACTTCCAGTGAGCTTGTCACTGCCAGGATTCCATTTATCTTCCATAGAAAGGCATGTTTCTTAATATCTGCAAGAAGACACTAAGGATCAAGGGCATACATAATCAAACTTTCCCCTACCCTTTGAACTGTCAATTCTATCTAAATGGCTCAGGAGCTCTTAAAAACTGGGAGTAAGAGCTTTCTTCAACTAAATTTGTCTCATAGAAGATGACCACTAGACCAACTCTCCTGCTGAGGAGAGAAGGTATTGAAGTGGAGAGATGTGAATCTCCTGTGATCTCATGGTCTCCAAAGAAAGCTCATTATCACTTCTTTACACCCATTTTTTCTCATATAGGGAACATTCCAGAAGAGGAAAGAGACAACCAAGCTCAGGGATAGAAGATGTTAATGGAAACTGCAGGGACTTAGAGAGAATTCCTTGACTCTAGCCACAGACCCCTGAGCAAAGAGAACTCTGGGATTGTGATATATCCTGTGCGCCTGTAATTTTCTATCTTTATTAGCTTATGACTAAGCTTACTAGAAAACCCCAAAGACTGTTTATTACTGGGCCTACTGTTACTATTGTTGTGTTAAATGGATTAGGAAAAGGGGGAGGCAGTGAGTATTCATATCCTTGTACCTTTCCTATTCAAACTGCCCCATGGGGCTCAAGATGAATTTCCTGCCTTTATTTTTATCATACTTACATTCATCAGTGAGGGAATACAGATGTACTAAATACTTGTGATACCATCCAGAAGCTAATGACGTTCCTCATAATCTCTCCCACCTGGGGATCCATTGACATCATCTCTTCCTCACCTGAAACACATCATACCAACTGAGGATAATGTGACCTTCAAACTCTGTCAATGGTACAGAAAAAGGCATTCCATATTGGTCTTTAGGAATCTTCTCTCCAAGAAGAAAAAGGTCAGTTATAGAGACATCCTTCCAGAAGAGAGGAACATTCTGGGTCCAGCTCAGGGAGAAAGGTGAAGATCTAGCTGAACATAGAAAGAAGAGAGACCATAGTCATATAAGCCCGGCTTCCCAACCACTGTGTTCAGGGTCTCATTTCCTTAACTGTTGTTCTATGGCACCTCATGAGGAGGAGAACAAAAAAATAATGTTCAGACCAATGAGCCTTTTCCCATTAAATTATTAGCCATTAAAGTCTTGTATTATCAAATAAATGCAATACTTTTTCAGATCAGAATAATATCAGCCACTTCCTACATAAAAATAACACCAATGTAACATATTTGGTAATCCCATTGATGAAATATGATTTTGTGTTCTCTGATTTCAGGGGGGCTTCTGTTCTAACAATAAGCCAGGAAATCTTAAATCTTTTGGTTTTGGAGTCTGCCTCAGAGACTTCCTACAATTCCCAATCTGAGAACAACAATCTGTCTGATTATGAATAAACTATTTCCCAGTTCATTGATAACTGATAATCTTATCAATAATTTTTTTGCCCCTTAGCTAAGGAGATGGGTTCGAGGCTGCAAATTCTTTTGAGACACCTGGCAACAGTGGTCTGGGATTCCAAACTTCTGGGTCCTCTCTTTCCCTACCTAAACATCATTATGCTTCCTTAATCCTATGCCTATATCCTTTGGCCTATTCTAATTAGAATTATGGGTTTTCTCAGTATATTTAAAGGCCCAAAGTATTCTTTAGTCAAATTGATTTGGGAATGTCTAGTATTTGATACCTCTTCTGTCTTATCAATATACTAACTCCCTTTCCCTCTCCCTGTCTCTCTCTTTTCTCTCTCTCTCTCTCTCTCTCTCTCTCTCTCTCTCTCTCTCTGTGTGTGTGTGTGTGTGTGTGTGTGTGTGTGTGTACTGGATAATTAGAAATTGGGCAAAATGATGCTTCTTCTACATCCCTCCCGGCTACTTTCTCTCTCTTTCTTGGTTTCCCTTTTTCTCTCTCTTCCTCTCAATCTTCCCCTTTTCTTTCCCCTGTCTGTTGAAATCTGAAAAATTAACATTGGAATTTAACACTACATTGAAAAAAAATTGTGAATATAATCTCACACCTACATAGGTGCAGGAGAGGTGCTAGAGAGGAATAAGGTATCTTACCTAGAACACGTCCTTCATGGTGTGTTTTCCTAGACTAACTTGGGACTAATTTTCTTGATTTCAGATCAGAGCTACAAACTCCTTTGCTACACCAGTCTAGCTCTTTAGATATGGTTATCCTTGGAACTGCTCTGCAACATGCTGTTTATATTCCTTTGGAGTAGAATCCTTTTGTCTCTTTTGTTTAAGAGGACATATTTGCTTAATGAAGAGTGACTCCATGCTACCAAGAGACAGAATTCAAAATCTTTTGTCATCAGAAAGCAGAACAAATCGGTTCCCTTATTCTCATGTAACAGATTAAAAAGTTTGAAAGACAAATTTTCTGGATAATTGATTATTTTGTTACTTGAAGCTAGTGAATTATTAATTAAAAAATAGTAAGTAATTTGCTATCTCTCATAAACCAAAGATGGATCATGGCAGCCTATTGTGGCTTATAAGCCCTTAGAAGAGTGGATGTTTCAGAGAGATGGCAATAGTTAACTATAGTAACTAACTATTACAACTTTATTACAACTAATTAAATATCATCATCATGCTTTGTTCAAATGTTGAGATGAAATCCAGGTTTGCTAGATATGTTAAAAAAGATAGGGCCCCAGGACGAATCCAAGAGTGAGAAAAGGAAAAAAAAAGGGAGAAATATGAAAGAAATTGGAGGTAATTTTGGTAATAAGAGAATTGTTGATTACAACAAGTGATCATGTGGCAGAGAGAACCAAATCTTAATAGGATCATAATTCAGTTCTCAAGAAACATTTTTCAAGTCCTAGGAAATGAATAAGAGCAATCAGTCTTACCTGAGGTCAATGTGAGCATCTGGAAGAAGAAGGAAACTGAAAAAAGTGAGAAAATGAAGCCCCATGGTCTGATAGTCTTCATTATATCTGGAGGAAACAGAAGAGGGGAGAATGGAAATGTGTGATAGGAAGACAGGAAGTTGGTACTGGTGATGAGACATGGGGTGTTAACATGGTAACATAGGTAAGTCCTTTATGATAGGAGGAGGGTAGGGAAAATAAATGATTTTTATAGGAGGAGTGCTAATCAGTAAATGGTATAGGTATATCAATTACAAGTCTAGGATCAAGTAACTGCTAGTAATGGTCTGGGGTAATTTTCTTCGAAGACAGAGGAAGATATTGAAAAAGACACAGATAAGCTGCATCTCTCGGTTACATGTAAATAACTCTGACTTGAATCTGGATCAAGATCAGCTACCTACTCTGTAGAAGGATGTCTGTGTCACTTCATATATGTTTCTAACAAAGAGCAAGAAAAGTCTGGCCCCAGAATTCAAGCAGAGATGGTGTATGAAACTTGAAGGAAGGAAGGAAGCATCCTTTAACCAGTCTCAGGAGCATTGACCAATATGAGCCTAGGGAAAAAAGGACATTCCTTGGGGAGAGTGAACCTTTGGGGGAGGGTGACAATACTTCTACCTTAAGTTTTCACCCAATCCTCAATTCCCAGGAATCAGAAATGTAAACTGGGATAGAGACAAGAATTTATTGGGAGAAATAAAGATAAGTCGTGTTCTACACAATGGTCCCACTGTATGTGTTGGAGTTGGGGTGATGGTCAGGGCTTTGTCTGATAGAAGCTATCTTTCTTCTTAAGACTATATAATTAGGTTCAGATACCTCCAAATGGGTATGATATACTTTCTTCCTTTCTAGGAGAGGGTGACTTAGTATCCACTTCTTTTCTATGTATTTATGGGAGGAGTCATTTCCATCTTGGGAGAGAATGTGCCCTGTCTGGGGGAGGTGGATACTCTATCTTCGCTTTCTTAGGTAGAAGAGAGCTACCACATGGTAGATCCTGTGTCTGGGCTTTCCTCTTCAGGCTAGCCTCTTGATGCCTGCCTTTCCCTCTTGTGACCTTTGATCATGGGTGGAGTTAGAAACCAGAGAACAGACCTGGAGCTCAAAGGCGAAAAGTACCCTCTCTGAGATATGGGAGATGGAACCTGAGAAAGGATCAGTGATGGAAGCCTGTTTGTTACTGAGTGAGTCCATTTGTCAAAAGGAATTCAACTTTCATACTGACTGGTCTGGCAACTGTTAATTTGCTGCTGGACTGATTATTCCCTAGTCCTAGTTAATTCCTTCTCCTCTGGGACTCCTGCCACAATTTCATTCATTATCTTCCCTTCTTTACTCTGACTGTAGCCCCCTTCCTCCCTTAATACAGTGCCTTCCTGTTTAACATATATTGGATTACTTGCTATCTGAGAGAGGAGGGTGAGCAAAAGGGAGGGAAAACATTTGGAATACAAAGTTTTGCTTTTGACTCCATATCACCTTTTTTTATAAGCTCCTGAAGTCAGGAGGACTTGAGTTCAAATCTGGTCTCAGACACTTAACACTTTCTAGCTGTGTGACCCTAGGCAAGTTACTTAACCCCAATGGCCTCAACAAAAAACAAAAAGAAAAAAATAAGACTATCTTTAAATGTATTTTGAAAATAAAATGATATTATTTTTTTTTTAAATTCAGTCCCTCACCTCCTGAGTCTGCTTAGTCCCCTATTCCTGAAGTGTTTTCAACTTACAAATTCCTTTAGCCCTAGTCTGGTCCAGAGTCTTTGTGTCCATTCAAAAGTCTGAAGAGTTTCAGCTTCTATTAGAGACATGACCAGAGTTTGTATTTTGAATCTATTTAGAGGTATCTGAAATTATGTGACCCAGGGTGTCATAAAGAGAAGAATTTAATAGTCATTCTTTCTCAAATAATGATAGTAATAAACTTTTTGTACAACAATTTAAAAATTGCAAAACATTTTATAGACATGATATCAAGTAAATGTTTTTTTGAAACAGACCTTTTATAAAGTTCTTCCAAAATTTTCTCTGCTGGAAATTTGTTACATTCCATATATTTGTGAGTCCTAATACTAAAATTTGTTCATAGGCTTGATGTGGTATTGATCTGAGGGAAAGCAGAAATAGATCAGACAAAGATCTATGTATTCTCCGCCATCCTGGCTCTGCTCCCCTGAAGTAAATCATACAGAATTCTGAGTTGCAGATATCTTATTATCTCCATTTTAACATTGAATTCAGTAATCATCAAAGACGTTAAGAGCTTTTTCCATACTCACAGAGTTATTCACCAGCAGGATATGAGCCCATGTTTCCTGGATTCTAACTTTCTATCCACCCCCTCATCTGTTCTCCATTCACAGATATTCCCCACTTCTGTCCCAAATTCTCACACACCCTCTCCTCACCTAGCAGACGCCATGGACATCCCAGGGAGTCCTCTTTCAAGTCATCAGACTTTCTGGTCCATTTCCCTCAATAACGTATTGGGAATAAATGAGGGAGTGAGAAATCATAGCACTGAGAGTCACAAAGATGAATGGGACCTTGGAGATCCTTAAGTCCAACATCTCCCTCCCCTCCCTAAACTCACACCCGGCACGTGCCATCCCACTCCCCATGCACTCAGTCCACACATTTTATCATAGAAAAAACAGGCAAAAGCCAGGAGACTTACAGATATTTGTGACACTGCCTACCTTGGCAACCAGGGGAGATATCCCAGAGTGTGGCTATGTTCTGTGGTCTGTCTGAAAGGGAAAGTTCAAATAACATATTAAGTCAACTCAATGATTGTGAAATGATAGAAGCCCATTGGGTAGGGGAGGGTCAGATGACAAGCCTTGGTACTATCATCCAGGAGATGGAGCTCTAGAGCACTACCTGGGCACAGAACATGTGAAAGATGTCTGCAGATGGACAGGACTGGAAGCAGTCTTATAAAAAATGGTGATATGGAGTCAAAAGCTATTGGGAAGGGGAAGTGAGGCTCAAGAAAAAGTACAGTGGTTGTACAAGGCAGCATTAGGGACAGTCTCTGAAAAAACCTTAAACTGGTGGTCTCTGGTGCCTTGGGTTATTCTTCTGTCTGTTCATTATGGTCTCTCCATCCTGTTTGTGCTCAATGATAAAGTGGCCTTGGGCTTGTGACAGGCTGTAATTAAGGGGAGCGGAAGGAATAAACAGCATAGAAACTGATCACGTGGGGGGTGAGGGGGAGAGACACTCACTCATTGAAAAGGTGAGCTGCTCCTCCAGAGCATTCAGTTTCAAGGAATTCCCCCTTAGGGAATGATGTTGCCCCTATACAGACAAATAGGGCAATCACAAACAAAGCAGTGATTACAAGGATTAATCCTCCCCGGATTTTTCCACCCAATGTTTTTCATAGATTTAGGGGAAATCAAGGACCAAAGGGTGGATCAGTCTCAGTTTCAGGGGATCTTCACTAAATTCTACTTTCCATTCAATGGTGATGGCTGACTTCACTCAGCTATAGTGAAACCAGGTGGGGATGGACTCAACCTTTACAGCAATAAGTGGGGTGAAGATCACAGTATGAGGCCCTTTCCACCTGGGCTCCAGGCTGAAGGTAGAAAATCTCTTTATCAGAACTGCATCGCCAGGCTGGAATGGATGGATGAGCGGGCTCAGTAACAGGGACAGGAAAAGCCTCTCAAAGCCTCTTGGACAAGGTGTGAGATGTCTTTCTGAGTTTTCTGCAGGGCCTGTAGGAACTTGACAAGGAAGGAGTTGGAGATTACAGCAGTTACATCCTCTCTAACCAAGGGGAGGATGGGTGGTGGTCTTCAAACAGAATTTCAAAGGGAGTTAGACACAATCTATGGGGATGCATCTATTCTAAGCAATGCTAATGGCAGCAAAAGACACACAGGAGCTTTGGGTCTCTAAGAAAAGTTTTGTAAGGAATTCCTTAAGTGTTCTATTCATTCTTTCCACTTGCCCAGAGCTCTGTGGTCTATATAAACTGTCTCCTGAGTGCCTTGCTAATGCCTTGTGACATTTTAGGCAACAAAGGCAGACCATTATCAGACCCTATGGCTACTGGAAGACCAAAGTGGGGATTAATTCACTTAATATCTTTTTGACCACTGTGAGAGCCATTCCATTCTGTGAGGGAAGGCCCTGTCCATCTGAGAAGGTATCTACAAAAACTAATAGGTGTTTCTACCTAGGTGTTGATGGCTGTATCTCAGTATAATCTACCTCCCATTCTCTCCCTGAATATGTCCCATTGGCCTGATTCCCCAAAGGTTCTTTTAATTTTTTTCACATTTACTAGGGTGCAGGTGTTCATCTGTAAATATAAGTTCTGATAATTTGAGATCCTTTATGTAATATTTGCTCAAACTGATGCATTTTTTTCACCCAAATAAGTGAAATCGTGTAAGTCCTTCATACCAGCATTCTGCTTAATGTTGTGGAATAAAAATTTTGTCTTGTATGTACCACCAGAGACTGTCCCTTTTCCTCCTCTCTAAGATGGGAAGGTATCTTCTGAAGGACAATATAGGTAAGGGGCGGATGGGATTGCAGAGGCGGGGAAGAAGGGAGGAAGGAGGGCTGCTCATGGAGCCACTGCATCCAAGCCTGATTTCCCACTGCTTTCCATTGTCTCACCAGAGTGGTGACCTGGACAGTGGAGAATAGCAACAGAGAGGGGTAACCAGATAGAGTCTATGAAGGAAAGTGTCTCTGCCTTTAATTTCCTCCCAGGGAGGTCAGCAGGCCCCTTTATAAAGAGAGGCGTGGATATGAGCTGTTCAAAAGCATAGCAACTGTCAGTGAAACTGTTAGTCTTTGCTGTGCGCAGGGCCTGAGTTAAGGGATGAACCCGCCTCTGGACAGAAGAGACAGAGGGGAGGGAGGAGACTGTGATGACCGTATTTTAAAATCATGGAGTCAGGAATTCAATTTAGGGGAAATCGTCAATCTTTTTTCTTAGCAGAGATGAAGAAAGATCGAGGAAGAAGGGAATCGGCAATGGCAATGTCAGCAGCTGAGTCAAGAAGCTTAGCTAGACCAGAAGCCACAAGACCAGCACCACCAGAGTAGAACCCAGGCCCAATCTCTCTCAGCCTCTCTTCCTGTCTCCATGTCTCCACCCATCAAAATCGTCATTTCCTATACAACACATCAGAACTTGCACAGAGAGTGGTAGGGCCATTCTTTCTCCAAGCATGTATATTAATAGAGTATAGTCCAATTACTATTTAGCCTCATGTACTTGGGACCTCAGTGCATCAACTCAAACCTCAGCCCATTACAGGAGACCACAGGGTAGAGGGAGGGATAATCCCCACTGCTGCCCCCAGAACACGGGGTGCCCCACAACAAAACTGCTCCCATCTGTAAAAAGAATCGCTCAGCTTTTCCAGTGGGGTGTCAGACAGGTCAGGCCTTGGTGACTGGGACTGCCAAGGTGCTGGAAGCAGTCATGCATGGGCAGGGTCAGAACCAGGATCTGGGAGAGGTGGCAGGGCTCAAGGTGGACGATTTGGAGAAAGTGAGGCAGGATGGTCGGGAAGCAGGCCTGATAGTGGGTAATTCGGGTTAGAGAGCCACCGGTCAGGGCCCGACCTGAGCAGAGCCTCAGCAGAGGGATGGGCAGAGATAGAAGAGACTGGCCCAAGGAAAGCTTGTCAGCCTCCTCAGCAGGAGGGCGGCACAGCCACAGCCCTAAAACAGGGGGGCCACCCAGTTGCCACAGAGTCCAAGCCTTAGAGAGATAAGCAACAGAGAGATGCCTGGGAGAGCTTAGGGGAGGCCTTGGTGAGGATGGTCCTGAGAGGGATCAAAGGCAGCTGTTCAGGAGAGCCCAGACAAGGGGCCCTGTCCCACTGTGGCAGAATAAAGGGTTTTCTATCTCAGCAAAGGAGGGAATCCAAAGTGGAAACGGAATTCAGGGACCTGCTTTTAGTAATAGGGACTGGAATAGATAAGATAGCCTGGATACATTGAAAAGAGGGAGTGGTGGCCAGATTTTAGAACACAGCCCACATAAGAGACCTCGAGAAGAGAGCTGAGCCTTCTTAGCAGAGACCCTGCAACCTAAGGATGGAAGGAACTGGCAAAGGCATGAGTTGCCCTCAAGCAGAGGGACTCATGGAGGGAGGAGGGGGCTGCAAGGGGAAGATCATCAACATACTGAACAAAGAGCAATAAGAATGTTCCCTGTGGAAGGGTTGGAGGTCCGATGAGAGCTTCACCAAACAGGGAGGGAGGTTTAAAACCCTGTGGCAGTCTGTGTGAGTTGCCCTGAGAATCCCTTTTGGGGATCTATCCTCTGGAAGAGAAAAGGGGTTCACTGGCCAGTGCAAGGGGATGGAAAAGAAACCATCCTTTAGATATAACAGTATATAAAGTGTGACTAGGAGGCACCAAGCTGAGTAGGGTATATGGATTTGGAACCATGGGATGGATAGTTTCAACCTGTTTATTAAATTCCTAAGATCCTGAACGAGCGGAAGTCCTGTAGTCCCAGGTTTCTGAGGTGTTCCAAGGGACTTGCAGGTTACAAGATACCAGCTTCTCTCAATCAGTTAATGTGAACAGAAATTCCCAGAAGGACTTCCCTCGACATAGAGTACTACCTGACAGACACAGGAGAGGCAGTGGCCAGAAGCTGTCCAACACCAGTGTGTGATAAGCAGCCAAGCCTGAAGGGTTATTTTCTGCCCACACCTGAGGGAAATCTGCTTGCAGTTGAGAGAGAAGAGGGAAAGAAGCAGAAGTGGGTGACATAGGGGAAGCCACTAAGATATTTTCAAAGGGGAAGGGTAGGATGACAAGAAGATGCTTTGGATTGGGAGGATTTAGGGTCAGAGAAGCCTGGTCTTCAGTGCCTAAAGTTTTTGAAGCAAGTCTCTACCAAGAAGGGGATATGAGCAGTCTGGCAGGACAAGGAAGGAGTGGGTGACTATACCAAGCCCTAGATGGATTGTACATTCAGTAGTCCAGGGGCAAGACACGATTTTACAAGTAGTACTTTGTATAGGAGTGGATTTTGGAGATATTGGATCCACAAGTTTTATTAGAGCAGAGTAAGTAGCTCCAGTATCAACCAGAAACTCAACAGGCTGACCCCCAATTTGCAAACATCCCCTAGATTCTCCAGGGTCTAGAGAAAGAGAGAACTAGGACTGCCTCAGTCTGCCCCCTCAAGAGAGAAGATACTCTCTGGTGTATTTCAGATCAGACATTTGTTTTTCCAATGGCCTGTTTCCTTATACTAGGCACACTGGTCCAAGCCCAGTGACAGCCATCCACAGGGTGCCAGGGAGGACCCTTAGAGGAATTGTTTGATTCTCTCATGGCTGCTACACCTGCCTGGGCATACTACTTACCTGCTTCCTTAGTCAGTCAGAGCTATCTCAACTAGTTGAGATATATTCATGCCCTCAAATCCCTCTTGCTTCTGTAGCTTCCTACATATAGTGGGGCAGACTGACTAACAAATGCAATATTCACGTCTATAATTCTCAGTAGCTTCAGGGTCTATAGTACTGTAAGTTCGGTAAATCTCATATAAATATTCTAGGAATGCACCAGGAGATTCACCCAAACCCTGAACAACTTCAGAAATCTTAGTCATGTTAATAGGTTTCCAGGCTGCAGCTTTAAGCTTGGAGAAGGAATCTATGATAAGCAGAAAGCACTGTGTGACCAATCATGGTGGGAGTTAGAATCTTAGGAAGGCATTTCAGAGGGAAAACTAGCTTCTACCTGATTATGATGTTCTTCTATTCATCCCCCACCAGGTCCAAGCACAGGAGTTTTGCCAAAGATTTCTCCTCGATTCTGGAGTCCACAATCTCCACCTTCCTCCATCTCATCCTGCCAAGGGCTCTGGGTTGTCTCACCCCATTCTCTAATCCTTACCTACAATTATTTGTATACACCAAACATTGAGCCAGCACCAAATAGTGAGAAGGGCCATTTTTCCAAGCATGTGCTAATAGAGTCATTGTCAAGTAGGTAATTAGCCTTAAGTGCTCGGCTATCTCATTCAAGTGCACCTTTTCTTTTCTTTTCTTTTCTTTTTTTTTTTTTTTAATTTAATAGCCTTTTATTTACAGGTTATATGCATGGGTAACTTTACAGCATTAATAATTGCCAAACCTCTTGTTCCAATTTTTCACCTCTTACCTCCCACCCCCTCCCCTAGATGGCAGGATGACCAGTAGATGTTAAATACATTAAAATATAAATTAGATACACAATAAGTATACATGACCAAAACGTTATTTTGCTGTACAAAAAGAATCAGACTCTGAAATATTGTACAATTAGCTTGTGAAGGAAATCAAAATGCAGGTGTGCATAAATATAGGGATTGGAATTCAATGTAATGGTTTTAGTCATCTCCCAGAGTTCTTTCTCTGGGCGTAGGCTGGTTCAGTTCATTACTGCTCCACTGGAAATGATTTGGTTGATCTCGTTGCTGAGGATGGCCAGGTCCATCAGAATTGATCCTCATATAGTATTGTTGTTGAAGTATATAATGATCTCCTGGTCCTGCTCATTTCACTCAGCATCAGTTCGTTAAGTCTCTCAGGCCTTTCTGAAATCATCCTGTTGGTCATTTCTTACAGAACAGTAATATTCCATAATATTCATATACCACAATTTATTCAGCCATTCTCCATCTGATGGACATCCATTCAGTTTCCAGTTTCTAGCCACTACAAAAGGGCTGCCACAAACATTCGTGCACATACAGGTCCCTTTCCCTTCTTTATAATCTCTTTGGGATATAAACCCAGTAGTAACACTGCTGGATCAAAGGGTATGCACAGTTTGATAACTTTTTGAGCATAGTTCCAAACTACTCTCCAAAATGGTTGGATTCGTTCACAACTCCACCAACAATGCATCAATGTCCCAGTTTTCCCACATCCCTCCAACAATCATCATTATTTTTTCCTGTCATCTTAGCCAATCTGACAGGTGGGTAGTGGTATCTTAGAGTTGTCTTAGTTTGCATTTCTCTGATTAATAATGACTTGGAGCATCTTTTCATATGATCAAGTGCACCTTTTCATAGTTTCAGCCCCTTACACTATGCCAATACCATAAGCAAGGCAAAGACAGAAAGGAAGGCATATAATACACCTAGATATTTATAGCAGCAATCTGTAGGAGGAAAGAGATGGAAACAAAGGAGATGGATTATGGATTGACTAGAAAAATTTTGGCAAAATATAATGGAACATTACATCTTTGGAACTGTGTGTGATTTTGTTGATGAAACTTTGCCTAAAAGAAGAAATATGCTAAAGTACTTCTTTCATATCATTGCAGACTACTGGTGCAGAACATTGTAAGGCGACTTGGCTAATATATTAGTTAATTTTGGTGAGCTGATTTTTTTTTCTTTTTCATTAATCTTTGTTTCATAGGTTGTCTTGCTAGGCAGGTAAAAGAAATGAAATGGGAAATTAAGGTGATATAAAATCAAAAGATAGCAATTAAAAAGCTAATGATGTTATTTGATCACTACATGCCTCAGACATTGGAGAATATTTTCACTTTCCTTAAAGTGTTTTTTGGACCCTATCATGTTGCTGTCTCTATAGAAAAATTCTAGGCAGGGTTACCTAGGTGGCACAGTGGATAAAACA
Organism: Sarcophilus harrisii; assembly: GCF_902635505.1. Classification (NCBI taxonomy): domain Eukaryota; kingdom Metazoa; phylum Chordata; class Mammalia; order Dasyuromorphia; family Dasyuridae; genus Sarcophilus; species Sarcophilus harrisii. The sequence goes on along the minus strand of NC_045426.1, from coordinate 640,666,100 downwards.
CCAGTCCTGAAGTCAGGAGGACCTGAGTTCAAATCATAATTAATACTTCCTAGCTATGTGACCCTGGGCCAGTCACTTAACCCCAATTGCCTCAACAAAAACAAAAATCTAGACAGTATTATATTTTGCTTTTTATATAATTCAGGTTTTTCAATACATCTCAAGTCTTTTTGGGGGAAAGCTGATAGTTCTTAAGTTATCTTTGCGTGTTGGATTCACTAGGTTGTGCAGTGGATGAAGTGCTAGAGCCAGATTCAGGAATATAGGACAGTCATCCTGAAGGTCTGCCATGATGAAGAGTGATTAGATTTTTTCACTAGCTGGTATTCATAGGTAGATATTTAGAATCATATTTAGGATTGATGAGGAAAAGCTTTGTACCCATTAGAGCTGTTCCAGAAGTGGAATGGCAGCCTTGGGCAGTGATGGGGTCCAGACCTCTTGCAATGATGGTGCACAGTTCTTTGAGATAGTTCATTTTATTGTTGGACAGCTTGAGCTGTTGAGTTTTCCTGGTGTCAAGCTAAAATTTGCCTTTTGTTACATCAACATCATTATTCCTAGTTCTATCTCATAGGGTCAGATGGAATAAGTCTAATCTCACCAAGGCTTCTTTCAATACTGACATTTCATGATTCAAGAATAACAGTAATAACAGCTGGTTAAGAACAATAAATTTAATATTTTAAAGTTTATTAAATATTTTTCATTGTTACTATGTTGAATTCTCATAATATCCTAACCACACAGAATGAAAGCTTTTAAAACATAAAGACTTTAGTGGAAGACATGGGAACAAAATGGGAACAAAATGACATATATGTAATCCCCATCATCTTCTCTACTTGAAGGTACCTACAGCAAACCAATAGAAAATGAGTTTACATGCCAACACATTTATTCAATTACAAAAAAAAGCAGTTGTATTAATCAGCTGCGTAGTAGCTGGAAGAAACTTGATTAGCCCTGTAGTCTAGGGTATTAAGTAAAGATGCTTAGCTCGCATGGGGCTTACACTCTTTTTACTAAGGGTGGAAAGTAAAGGAAATAAAAGTCAAGCCTGTGTCTCAAAAGATCCTATAGAACAGAAGACTGCAAAAGGATTAATTAGAATGGGCTACAGATGGCATTTGATAACCTAGGTCAGCAATAGTCTCAGAGTACCATAGTTATGGGAAACCTGACCTTACCTGGGAAAAATTGAGAGACCTGGGATTCCCCAGGATATATCCCCAAATCTATCCAGAATCTTGGCTCTTCAAGAACTGGGAAAATATTTGCTGGGAAGGATGCAGAGAGGACAAGAGAGTGATCAAAGGAAATAGAGCCCTAACAAGAAGTTATAGGTGTTCAGGAAAATTCATGGGGGCAAAAGGGGTAGGAATATCAGGTATATGTTGCTTGGAGGTAAAGTCTAGGGTATATTTACTCCTATGCTTTGTTGATATAGATTGGAGACAGAAGCATGAATCCTGAAATTAAGGTTTCCTTGAGGTAGAGGAAGAAAAGTGCAATCTTCTCTTTCCCTTTAGGAAATTTCCCCAAAAAAGTATCATGATGATCATGAAGCATTTACAGTTTGGAGAGATGATGTGACTGTGGACCAGTTAGCAGTAGAATGGAGAAAGGACAGAAGACAACACTCCTCCATTGTCAGAGGAAGATATAGGAATGAGGACACTGTCCTGGTAGTTGGGTGATAGCTCTAGCTTTAGACAAAGAAAGAGTGAACAGGAAGAACAACAGAACAAGGATAGGAGGAGAGAAAGTAACAAGATGGAAGGGGGTTTGTGTGATGTTCTCTTCTTTTCTATAATATAATGGTTCTCTGGGAGCAGGTTTCTCAGGGGAGGTTCTGGAGGCAGCCTTAGTTTCAGTTCAGATCAACAATCACCTCAAATGCAGCCAGGAGTTAAAATCCAAATCTTTATTGTCTCCTCCAAAATAGCCCGATAAGCTTTCTTTGGTTCCGAGAGCTCTTGTTGCTAGTCCTCTGCTTCTGCCTCTGGCAGCCTCAGCCTCTCCTCTTTCGAATCCCCAGTTCTGCCTGACTGCAGTGTCTAGCTTGTCAATCTCCTCAGCTGACTCTTCTGGCTTTCAATCTCTTCAACTGAATCTTCACTGACTTGTAGCTCTCATTATCTTCAACTGACCTTTGCTGAGACTGAGAGCTTCTTATATATGATCTCTTAAAGGTGTGAACCCAAAGGTTCCTCCTCTGAGAGAGTGGGACTGTGGGAGGTGTAAACTTGGATATCTCATACTGAATCCTGAAATATCCCAACTTGTGAACTAATGTGTGAGCTAATGTGTGAACTCTCAAAGATGTAAACATAAGCATTGTTTCTATCAATTCCATTGAGTTGACACCTTGTTTCAAGTTCTGCTTTCTTTTGATTTTAGAACATAGGTGGCCATGACCTCCCTGACTTCTCAAGGAGGCGAGAACCCCAAAAAGGTGATCACGCCTTCCCTGACTGTTCAAAAAGGGTGAAAATACCATAAAAGAAGGTGGTCACACCCTTCTTGACATCTCAAGAAGCGAGATGAAAACACTAAAGGAAATGGGAAATCAAATCAGATTAGCGGGTTTCTAAAGGGGCTCACTTGAAACAGGTATACATAAATCCATCAATATGGGAGGCATTTCACATAATTACATAAATTACATAAGCACCCAGCAATATAACACAGACTAGAAGTGATGTAACAAATAACGTGAATGAACATGAGAATTTATACATGTCCATAAGTCCTAGAAATAGTCCAAAAGGAATCCATTGTCCATTAGTTCATGTGCCAGGAATCCAATAATTCCTGCAAGCTTTGAAGTACTGCAATAGTCTCATCAACAATTTTTCATCTCAAGGAATCCAATGATTCCTGCTGGTTTTCAAGTCCTGCAACAGTCTCATCCTGTGTTAGGGAATCCAATGATTCCTGGAGATTTTAAAGTTCTTTTAACAGTCTCATTGTCAGCCATGCTCTTTCAGTGTCAGATGTTTCTTAAATCTCTCCTTGGTTTTGAGGTTTTTCTTCTTTTCTGTCTTTCTCCAGGTGCTTGTTGCCACCCATCTGTTTCCTTTTTCATTTGTTTCCTTCTCTGTCTGTAAAAATACAAGCAAACCCTTTCTCCCAAGCAGTTAACCTATCTAATTCCCTTCTATTTACCACTTTGGGGATTTCTCATCATCTGGCAATTGCATTGGAGCTGTTTGAACTGGACACTGCCCTATTGGGTTAAAAGGCCTGTATTCTCCCCAATTATAATCTCTTTCTGCCATGTGATTACTTTTAGGCTGATTGATCACATCAGAGTCCTGACCTTCTAAAGACTCTCTGGGTGTAACCTCAGCTGCCATCATGCCCCACCTGTTTTTTGATTGATATCTTGGAACTGGGCCCTGCCTCTCATTTCCCTGGGTCAATCTACATTGTGAGGCCCAGTGGAAGCCTCGGTTGAATTTTGGACATGGGGTTTTGGGTTTTTTCTCACCCTGTCTTCTCACTCTATCTCCATATCTATAATGGGATCTCAAATGTCCAACTTTTCCACACTGAAAACATCAACGATTTTCTCTAGAAGTCCCTTGCCAAGAGGGACCCTGTCTTCCCATGTTCATCATAGTCTGGGTTCTCATTATAATTATATTATAATTATAATAATTACAATAATAATTAATATAATTATATATACCATGTAATTCTAATAAAAATAATATAATAATAATAATAAATAAATATAATAATAATTATAATAAGAACTTGTGCCCACTGTGGCACAGCATTGCTCCTTTTGTCTAAAGGAGTATCTTTGTGTAGTCCCCATATAATTCTTTTGCAAACCTCATTAGCATTTTCCTTAGCCAAATGTCTGGTCATTATTTCTGTAGCTGAATTATCTCCAGTGGTTCTTGTTACAGCGTTTGCAAACGTCCCACAAAATCTGCAAAGGGTTCATTGGAACCTTGCTCTATTTTTGTGAAGGTTTTACATAAATCTTTCTGTCTGGGGAGAGAACCCCAAGCTTTTATTGCAGCCTTAGAAATTTGCTTAAACACTGTTATGGGATAATAAATCTGTTCTGAATTCTCTGCATATTGACCTTCACCTGCTAGTTGGTCATGTAGGGAATAGAGAGAGATAAGGTGAAGAACTTACAGGAATGTATGAATTCTTTTTCTGTATTTTATTTTCATTATTTCTGTGTTTCCCCTATGACCTGTATAATATGTGTAAGCTCATATTTACTTGAGCCTTGGCCAGTTAGAAACATATTTATTTAACCTGAGCTGATGACATTTATTAGTATTTGACATTTATCAATATTTAGTCTATAAGCTGGACCACTGTCTGCTTGATTAAGTCTGAAGACCTGACTTTCTGTTTTGTAGAAATCAGAAGATTTCAGGGAAACAGAAACCTTCCATTCCAATCTCCCCAAATAGCAACAACCAATTAGATGCCTCCCCTCCCCTTCTCAATGCTCTCTTACTTGTGATGTAATTTCTTATATAAGAGCTATGTGTCTTTACTATTTCTTTAGCCCTCCTACTGCGAGTTTTTGCTTTCTTATCTTGTGATGGGATGGCTCATCCTCCAGAGGTTTTCAACAAACAACTTTTCTGCCTTCCTCTGAGTGATTTCTGAGTAATCATTTTGGGTAAGGGTCTTCCACATCCCTCACAGTCAAAAACTATTTGTATATTAACTCCTGTTTGCCTGTTGCATCTGGCTTGAATCCTACATAATTCATGATACTCTGAAAGCCACAGGTTTTGTCCAGGTTCTAAACATGTCCTTGCTATGGGTTTCCAATCATTTGGGGTTAAGATTTCATAAGACAAAACTATCTAGCAACATTTTAACATAAGAGGATGTACCCCCATAAAGAGTGCAACCCTTTGTCAAATCCTTAATTTTTTCCAAATTAAAAGGAGTGTATCTTCTCCCTTTTTGACCTGAAGAATCAAGCTCTTCAATCACAGGGTATGCATTTATAAAACTAGATAAATCTGGTCCTTCATTTTCTGCCTTAAATAATGCCTTTTCTAACCTTGTCCCAGTGTCCTTAATAGGTGGTTCTTATTGCATTACTGCCTCTCCCCCTCCTCCTTCTCCCTCCACCCATGAAGGGTTAATTGAGGGAAGAGGGTCATGAAATGTGGAATGATCTAATTTCTCGTGCTGATCTGATTCTTCATCCTTTTCACCTAGTTTAATTGGCACCTCCTCCTCCTGCTCTTTCTTCTTTTTCCTTATTCTAACACTTATATAATTTCCCAAAGCCAGTTGTATTAAATTATATGTATTAAGTCTGTCTTTGGAAATTAAGTCAGGTCCATTTTTATTGTAGAATTGACAAAAATCCTCTCCTACTAATTTCCATTCGTCTAGATCCAATTATTTTTCCATAGAGAAACAAGGACATATATACTTTACAATTTCTAAAAGTTCAGTGATCTGCTCCAAAATTATAATCAAACCATGGCTTTTCATAACATTGACAATGCTCTCTAAACATTTTCCTTGAAGAGAAACAGAAGGTGGTTTTCTAAACATCTGTCCCATCTTAGCTGAAATTCTACTTTAACTTTTAACAAAATTTCTTTGTTGTACTCACCCTAATTTCTGGGTTGAGGAGACTTTTACACTGGGTTCAGGATCAGAGGTTTTTCCACTGAAATCAGAATCTGCAGCTTTTCCACTGAAATCAGGATCCTGTCAGTCCCATGTTTGGATGCCAAAATGTAGTGTTCTCTTCTTTTCTATAATATAATGGTTCTCTGGGAGCAGGTTTCTCAGGGGAGGTTCTGGAGGCAGCCTTAGTTTCAATTCAGATCAATAATCACCTCAAATGCAGCCAGGAGTTAAAATCCAAATCTTTATTGTCTCTTCCAAAATAACCGATAAGCTTTCTTTGGTTCCGAGAGCTCTTGTTGCTAGTCCTCTGCTTCTGCCTCTGGCAGCCTCAGCCTCTCCTCTTTCGAATCCCCAGTTCTGCCTGACTGCAGTGTCTAGCTTGTCAATCTCCACAACTGACTCTTCTGGTTTTCAATCTCTTCAACTGAATCTTCACTGACTTGTAGCTCTCAATATCTTCAACTGACCTTCGCTGAGACTGAGAGCTTTTTATATATGATCTCTTAAAGGTGTGAACCCAAAGGTTGACTCCTCCTCTGAGAGAGTGGGACTGTGGGAGGTATAAACTTGGATATCTCATACTGAATCCTGAAATATCCCAACTTGTGAACGAATGTGTGAGCTAATGTGTGAACTCTCAAAGGTGTAAACAAAAGCATTGTTTCTATCAATTCCATTGAGTTGACACCTTGTTTCAAGTTCTGGCTCATAACAGGTTTGTGTTTTTCTCTTACAGCCCACACCTTCTTCTTTAAAGTCTGCAGGTCATGTCCTAAGTTTCCTGGCCTACCTTTTTCCTTATGTTATCCTTTTCCCTGGTTTCATCTGTAAACCTCCTTCTTGTCACCATTCCCCCATTCCCTCCTAAAGTGAGCATCAATGACTCTGCAGGTTAAGCCCTAGATGATCCTTAACTCCCTCTGCAGGGAAATCAGGCCATTTTACATATGCCAGCCCTTCAACTGGATAAGGACAAGTTACCTAAATAATTATTTATAGAAGATGATCTGAACATGGTTAAAATTACCATTAGTGCAGGAAGCATAATGATGGTGTTGTCAATATTGCTGAAAATCATTAAAAACATCAATAATATAAGAAAGAAGAAAAAAATATCCAGCAAGAGTTTTTCAAAGTGTGATGGAGATCAACATGAGGCACCAAGCAAGCCAGTTCATCCACCCTTGATTATAAATCCTGCAGAGTAGAACAAATTTCGTCATCACTTAGACGGTGCACCAACATAAACTATATAGTTTCCCTTTGCAGTGCTTTCCTCCAGGATGGCTGCAATAATTTATCTCTTCTTCCACCCCAAGTCACAGCCCAGAATTGGCTCTCTCTACCATCTATAGATTGTCTGACATACCAAATTATACATAACCTATTTCACTCTCAGGAACTCTTCCCACTTCCTGCCCCCAAAGCCCTCAAGAGATCTCTGAGCCATTACATGGTTGGAGAAGGAAATCCACATGCTGCTGTGGTCAAGATTGGCTAGAGATTAGAGTAGGAACAGAATGAAGATAGGGAATTGATACTAAGTGAGGATTTCATGAGAATTGTCATTCAATATTATCTAATTACCTACCCACCCACTTTCCTGTCACCCAGGTCATATTACCTATGCAATTATCCCACGTCAACAAATAAAAAAACACAAACTTACACTTCCATTGAATAAATCATTTCTAGGATCCCATTCAGCTGAGACTGAAAAGCAAGTTTCAGAAGACCTTCTGCAAGAGTTCACCAAATGTCAAAAGTATCACCACTCAGACTCTCCCCTACCCTCAGGATTGTCAACTCTGACTCAAGGACTGAGGAGCTCCCAAAAGACCAGGGGTAGGATTTTTTTTTTCAACTAAATCTGTCTCATAGAAGATGATCACTAACCCAACTCTCCTGCTGAAGAAAGAAGGCCCTCAAGTGGAGAGATGTAGATCTCTTATGACCCCATGGTCTCCAATGGTAGCTTATTACCACTTCTTTGCACCTATATTTTCTCATACAAGGAACATCCAGAAGAGAATAGAAAACACCAATCCAGGGATAGAAAGTATAAGTGGGAGGAGCTAGGGATTCAGAAACAATGTCCTTAGCTCCTGTCACTGATCCTTGAGGAGAGAGCTATTCTGAGACTGTGTGCTCATACACTTGTACTCTTGTAACTTTTCTCTCTGTATTAACTTATGAGCCAAGCACCACAGAAAACTGGAGAGGGTTTTTATTCTAGTGGCTTCTGGTGCTATTGTGAGATTAAATGGGTTAAGGGAAGGGTGGAATCAATGAGTATTCCTACCTTCCCTGCGCAAATTGGCCCACAGGGCTCAAGAGGAATTCCCTACTCCGACTTTTCATTATACTTATCTCTGAAGGAAAGAAAGACACAAAAAATAAATGCAACACTGTCTACAAGCCAATACTTGTAGGAGCAATGATGCTTCTCATCATAATTTCCACTTGGGGATTCACCGGCAAAATCTCATTCTCACTTGAAACACAGCATGCCAACTGAAGATAATTTGACCTTCATACTCTGTCTTGGCACAGGAAAAAGCATTCCATATTGATCTTTCAGAATCTCGTCCCCAGTTCCCAAGGAGAGGGACGTTCTTGACTCTTCTCAGGAAAGAAGATGGAGATCTGGCTGAACAAGGAAGAACAGGGGTCATGGCTATATAATCCAGACTTCCCAACCACTAGTTTCATGCTCATACAATGAAGCCTAGGAAGCCAATAGATATTATTGCTCAGACTATTCCTATGTAACCAAAAGGTTCTTTTTTACCTGCATAGTATGTAACAATATGAGAGATTATTCCGAACCCTGGTAAAATCAGAATATATACTTCAGGGTGACCAAAAAATCAGAATAAATGTTGGTATAAAATAGGGTCTCCTCCTCCAGCAGGATCAAAGAATGTTGTATTTAAATTACGGTCTGTTAGTAGTATTGTGATGCCTGCCGCCAGTACTGGTAATGAGAGCAGAAGGAGTACTGCTGTAATTATTACTGATCAAACAAATAATGGTGTTTGATATTGAGATATTGCAGGGGGTTTTATGTTGATAATTGTTGTAATAAAGTTAATAGCACCTAGAATGGATGAAATACCTGCCAGGTGAAGCGAGAAAATAGCTAAATCCACAGAGGCCCCTGCGTGAGCTAGGTTGCCTGCTAAAGGAGGATAAACTGTTCATCCAGTCCCAGCTCCGGCCTCAACTGTTGAAGACGCAAGGAGGAGAAGGAATGAGGGTGGTAGCAGTCAGAAGCTTATATTATTTATTCGAGGAAATGCTATGTCAGGGGCTCCAATTATTAGGGGAACTAATCAGTTTCCAAAACCTCCAATTATAATGGGTATAACCATGAAAAAAATTATAACAAAGGCATGGGCAGTTACGATTACATTATAGATTTGGTCGTCTCCGATAAGAGTGCCTGGTTGACCCAGCTCTGCTCGAATTAAGAGACTTAGAGCTGTGCCAACTATACCTGCTCAGGCACCGAATAGTAAATAAAGAGTTCCGATGTCTTTGTGGTTTGTAGAGAAAAGTCATCGAGTAATGAACATAGGTAAAATGGCTGAGGATAAGCATTGAACTGTAAATTCAAAGACAGAGATAGGATCTCTTTTTGCCAGGGAATAAACTGAAGCCAAATGTCAAGGCGCTTAGCTGTTAACTAAGAGGTAGTGGGATAAAAACCCTCCAGTTTAGAGGCAAAGGCAATTTATTAAGACTACCCCCGGGACTCCCCGCCTTTTTTTTCTTACAAGGCGGGGAGTCTCTGGATGACTTCAAAGGCTAGGCGATTTAACACCTGCTTAAGGCTTTGAAGGCCTTTGGTCTGATTTGAACCTAAGCCTTTAGTGGCTCTGAAGTATTAATTACGTTGAATTGCAAATTCGAAGAAGTAGCTTAAGTGCTGCAGGGGCTTATATAGAGAACTTAGCTTAATTAAAGTGTTCGATTTGCATTCGATTGATGCAGGATAAAGTCTTGTAGTTCTTAGTTAAGAGAGTGTAATAAATAGTGGGGTGAGAGGGAGTAAGAGGCTAGAGATTACTGTTGCTGTTGGAATTAGTATAGTAATTTGTATTGAGTTGTTATATCATTGTATTTTAGAATTATTGGTAGATGGGAATATGGTGAGGCTGGATGCATAGATAAGTCGTATATAGAAGAAAAGGTTTAGTAGGGCAGAGAGGGCTATTAATGTGGCAGTTATAATGTTCCCATTGTTAATTAATTCTTGCAAAATAAGTCATTTAGGTATGAAGCCAGTAAGAGGTGGTAGGCCTCCTAAGGATAGAAGAGTAAGGAGGATGATGATAGTTGCTGTAGCGGATTTGTTTCATAGGCCTCCTAAGGATTTGATTTTGGTAGTGTTTGATAAGTTAAGGGTTAGAAATGTAGTTAGAGTGGCTATAACATAAATAGTAAGTGATAGAATAGTTAGGGTAGGGTTAATTTGTACAATAATTACTATTCAGCCTATATGGGCGATGGAGGAATAAGCTAGGATCTTTCGTAGGTGGGTTTGATTAAGGCCGCCTCAGCCTCCTACTAAAGTAGATAGGATTGCTAGGATTACTAGGATTTTTATATTAAGGTGAGGAGCGATTTGGAAGAGAATAGGGGTGGGAGCAAATTTTTGTCATGTTAAAAGGATTATTCCTGTTAGTAATGGGATTCCTTGTGTTACTTCTGGTACTCAGAAGTGAAAAGGGGCAAGACCTAGTTTGACAGCTAGAGCTAAGGTTATTGAGAGGGAGGCTCAATTGTCTGAAAGTTGTATTAAGGTTCATTGATTTGTTGATCATGCATTGTAAATGATGGCAAATATTATTACTATAGAGGCGGTAGCTTGTGTAAGGAAATATTTTGTGGCTGCTTCAGTGGCTCGTGGGTTGTTTGGGGCTGTTATTATGGGGATAATAGCTAATGTGTTGATTTCTAATCCTATTCAGGCTGTGAATCAGTGCTCACTGAAAATGGTTAGGCAGGTTCCGATAAAAAGACTTAGTGTTAAGATGATAAGTACATAGGGGGACATTAGTATGGGAAGGGTGTGAACCAACATTTTCGGGGTATGGGCCCGATAGCTTATTTAGCTGACCTTACTAGGATGTGGTGTAATGGGAGCACGAAGGGTTTTGAGTTCTTTGGTATAGGTTCGAGTCCTATTGTCCTAGAAATAAGGGGGCTTGCACCCCTATTATTTATCCTATCAAGATAATTCTTTTATCAGACATATTTCTATATTTGTGGAGGAATACAGGATAAAGCAATTGGTAGGGAGATAAATCATAGGCATATTGCTAAAGTTATTGGTAAGAAGTTTTTTCATAATAGGTGTATTAGTTGATCATAGCGGAATCGTGGGTATGATGCTCGTACTCATAGAAAAGCTATGGTGAGAAAGAGTGTTTTTAGTATGAACGATAGTGTGTTTAGGTAAGATAAGTTAGGTATGAGGGAGGGTCCTAAGAATAGAATAGTTGTGATTGCGTTTATAGCAATAATATTTGCATATTCTGCTAGAAAGAATATAGCGAAAGGGCCAGCAGCATATTCTACATTAAAACCAGATACTAGTTCAGATTCTCCTTCAGTTAGATCAAATGGTGCTCGGTTTGTTTCTGCTAGTGTAGAGATATATCATATTATAGCAAGAGGTCATGTTGTGATAATAAGTCAGAAGTTTTCTTGGGTAATTGATATTGTTTTTAATGTAAAAGATCCATTGATTAGTATGATAGATAAGAGAATGATAGCTAAGGAGACTTCATATGAGATAGTCTGTGCTACTGCTCGTAGTGCTCCGATCAAAGCATATTTTGAGTTAGAAGCTCATCCTGATCATAGGATAGAATAAACTGATAAACCAGATAAGGAGAGGATGAAGATAAGTCCGAGGTTTAGGTCTAATAGGGTGTTAGGTATGGGTAGGGGGTTCAGATTGTTAAAGCAATGGAGAGGGCTAAAATAGGGGCAATAATAAATATTGAGGTGGAAGAGGTTAGTGGATGAAGTGGTTCTTTAGTAAATAGTTTTACTGCGTCAGCAAATGGCTGTAAGAGGCCGTATGGCCCTACAATATTTGGACCTTTTCGAAATTGTATATAGCCTAATACTTTGCGTTCAATAAGTGTTAGGAAAGCGACTGCTAGGAGAATTGGGATAATATAGAGTAGAAGATTAATTGTAAACATTTATTAAGAAGAGGGTTTGAACCTCTGGGAGTAAAGGCTTAAACTTTATGCAATTACCAGCTCTGCCATCTTAATAACCCTGTTCTTGGGGGCATATAAGTTGATTTAGTATATTTAGATAAATTCATATATTGATTCTAGGGCTTATTATGAATGTTGGCCCTATTTCTCTTGTCCTTTCGTACTGGGAGAAATGAATTTACAGATAGAAACCGACCTGGATTTCTCCGGTCTGAACTCAGATCACGTAGGACTTTAATTGTTGAACAAACGAACCTTTAATAGCGGTTGCACCATTTGGATGTCCTGATCCAACATCGAGGTCGTAAACCCTATTTTCGATATGGGCTCTCAAATAGGATTGCGCTGTTATCCCTGGGGTAACTTGTTCCGTTGATCAAAATATGGGTCAATTACTGGTAATATTACACTTAGATTTGTTAATCTGGGTTATATTCATTCAGAGGTTGTTTTATGCTCCGAGGTCACCCCAACCAAAGACTATAACTCAGGGACTTATACAGGTTGTTCCAATAGGTTAAATATTGGTATTTGTTGAGTTATACGACTTAAGCTCCACAGGGTCTTCTCGTCTTGTATAATTATTCCCGCCTCTGCACGGGAAGGTCAATTTCACTGATTGGGAATAAGAGACAGTTGAACCCTCGTGGTGCCATTCATACTAGTCTCCAATTAAGAGACAAGTGATTATGCTACCTTTGCATGGTCAGGATACCAGGGGCGTTAAAGTCATAACTCACCGGGCAGGCAGTGCCTCTAATACTGGTAAATGCTAGAGGTGATGTTTTTGGTAAACAGGCGGGGTTCATATTTGCCGAGTTCCTTTTATTCCTTTTAATCTTTCCTTTATATGCACACCTGGGTTGGGTTAACAAAATATATAATAAGGTACTAGTATGTAGTTATAATTATTTGTTTGGTTAAGTGTAAGCGGTTGTTCCGATCTGTATTTATGCTTGTGCAAGGAGAATATATTCAGGTTACTCATATTAGCATTATATCTTCTAAATAAAAATAGAATTGTCCAATATAAAATTAGGGATTTTGATTAATTATAGGAATTAAGTATTAGATAAGTTTGAGCTTTAATGCTTTCTTAATTGATGGCTGCTTTTAGGCCTACAATGTTTTGTAGTTAGTTTCATTATCCTCTAGAAAAGTTTGTCTACATATCAAAAGAGTTGTCCCTCTTTTGAGTAACATTTAAATTTAAATAGTGTTTATAGGTACTTAGGTTAAATTTAAAGTTGAACTTAAATTCATTTTTTGGACAACCAGCTATCATTAAGTTCGATAGGCTTTTCACCTCTATTGTAAAATCATCTCACTGTTTTGCTACACAGACGAGTTCGTTCTGTCAACTGTTCTACAATAGCTCACTTAATTTCGGGGAGGCGGGCTTTAATTCGTTTTGTCCGGTTTGACTGGCTAAATCATTATGCAAAAGGTAGAAGGTGAAGTCTTTGCTTTTTATTGCTTGTAGGATGAAATCTTTCAACGTTCCCTCACGGTACTCTCTCTATTGTGCCTGGATATTTGTCTGTTCTATCACCTATACTAGGGCTGATAAATGTTTTGTGGGTGTAATAAATAGTTTAAAATACTGTTTGTAGGACTAGATCTAGCTCAAAATGGTCAGGATTAGCTGAAATCTTTTAGGTGTAAACTAAATGCTTTAATTAAGCTACATTTTGGTTGTCCAAGTACACTTTCCAGTACACTTACCATGTTACGACTTTTCTCCTCTTTTTGACGTATTCTAATTAGGTATTAAAAGTTACTTTATTGAGGAGGGTGACGGGCGGTGTGTACGCACCCTATTGCCTATTTCAATTAAGCTCTCTATTCTTAATTTACTACTAAATCCTCCTTCATGTCTTTGTTTCAGTTGACAATTCGTTATGTTCTAGTATAGAAAATGTAGCCCATTGCTTCCCCCTTCATATGCTACACCTTGACCTAACGTTTTTATGGTTTGATGATTTTGCTCACTTTGGGGCCCTATTGGGGTGAGCTGACGATGGCGGTATATAGACTGTTGAGCAAGAAGGGGTGAGGTGTATCGGGGTTTATCGATTATAGAACAGGCTCCTCTAGGAGGGTCTAGGGCACCGCCAAGTCCTTTGAGTTTTAAGCAGTTGCTAGTAGTTCTCTGGCGAGTAATTTTGTTATTTAATTACCTAGGTTTACGGCTAAGCATAGTGGGGTCTCTAATCCCAGTTTGTACCTTAGCTTTAGTGTCTTCAGCATTGGTAAAGTCACGTAAGTTGCGTATTTTAATATCAACTAGGGCGTATTACAGCATAGTTGAGTTTTAACTTTATTTGTTTGGTTATGTGCTTAAACACCCTTTATGCCGTTTTTCTGTTAATTTGGGTTAATCGTATGATCGGTGGCTGGCACGAGATTTACCAACCCTTGTTTATTATGATTTAGTCAAACTTTCGTTTATAGCTCAATGTTAGTCACTGCTGTAACCGTGGGGTGTGGTTAAACAAGGTGTCATGGGCTGCTGTTTTAGTGTGCCTGATACCAGCCTTTATACTCTAGTAAAGTTAAAAGGAGCATACTCACTGGGTTGCGGAAACTTGCATGTGTAGGTCTAATAAAAATTAACAGTAAGGCCAGGACCAAGCCTCTGTGCCTGTGGAACTGATTAAAGTCCATCTAAGCATTTTCAGTGCTTTGCTTTGCGTTAAGCTACACAAACAGTGTACTATGAATTTCAAAATTTATCAAAATTTTGAAAATTTTGAAAATTTTAAGTTTGTATACTATGTCAGTATTAAATTTATTTTAATTTTTTTTTGTTTTTTTTCCATAAATTTTAAATTTGGGTTAGAAAACGGTTGTGTGTTTGATTGATAGAATGTTGGGGTGTTTGTTGAAGTATTTATAGCAGTAGAAGTTTAGCAGTAAGTAGCGGTGCATTGGTCTTAGTTAGGCCTAGTTGTTACTTATATGTATTTTAAAGCCTATTTCTCCGAGGTATTTAGTTACCATACTAGAGGACTATCATCCGGTTTTGGGGTTTGACGGAAGCGATAAAATTTAGTAAGGGGGGTAGGGGGGTTTAGTGGTAAGAAACTTTTATAGGTGTTATTTATATTTGTTATTGTTTTAAACGCACACGCACACATGTACATGCATATGTATACGTGTATACACGCACACACACATTCATGCGTGCATATGCGTACACACACATACACACACATACACACATACACACCCACTCGTACAAGACTCTCTTGGTTGCATTATCTAGTCGAAAGTGAAATATTGCAGGGGGGGGGAAATATAAACTCATGTCTAGTAAGGTTTATTCATATAATAATATGTCTATCGATCTTGATTATATGTGTAAATTAATTGATATCTATTATATATCTTAATATCTAAAAATATATATATCTACCTTTGTTTCTAACTCTAATCATCATTCATATATTAACACCATAATGGAAATAATCGCGTGTCCGAAAAGAGTCCTCAGTTGATGTCCGTTTGAAATGTCGTTGGCCTTGTTATGTAAGTCTGCATTTTTAATGGTGTCCCCCAGGCTCCCGCCCTGCTGATAAACCACCCCCAAATTAAAAACTACCTAATGCCGTAATGATCACTGGAGATGCCGCGATATGAGGTTAAACAGTATTGTTACCATCACAAATGCCTCGACGAAAAGCATGATTTAGCTGAAGCAGGAACGAATGGGCCTGAAGTAGCAACCAATAGCCAGTCATAGGAAAGAAGGTTCATCCACAAGTTATGGGCTTGCTCTGAAGGATATTGTATCTTCAGATGGCGGGTTGCTGATCTCTCGTGAGTTGGGGATAAAGGTATCCATAATGGTGGTGATCTGCTAGAGGGTATAGCTTTGTTGATCTCGGTCCATGGAGTTAATGTCTATGTACGCCAACATTATATGTCTTATGTAATATATACATATTATGTATAATGTACTATTATGAGTTATATTAGTAAAAGATATGAATGTGTTAATTAATTATTAATAATATATTATATTAATGTATTTAGTAATATATGATTATTATGTATATTAATTATATGATAGAGGAATATAAATGTATGCTCTATATACATAAACATACTATAATACATTAATATATGTACTAATATATAAATATGTATATTTGACTTGAATTAAAATTTTATGAAAATTTGCAAAAAAAAAATTTAATACTGAGATAGTATACAAATTAAATTTTGCAAAAAAAAAATAAAAATTTTGAGCAGGAAGTAGTTTAACTAGAATACCGGCTTTGGGCGTTGATGGTGGGGCGTAATGCCTCCTTCCTGATTGGTCCTAGGAAGGAGTTTACCTTCATAGCTGGCTTACAAGGCCAGTATTTTAGTTAAATTACTTGGACTCTTCACTTAGGTTTTAGTATATAGTTTTCGAATAAACCTGCAAGAGGCATAAGGACAAGAATTAGTAGGAAGTAGAGCATAGAAGCTAGTTGGCCAATGATAATGAATGGCTGCTCTACTGGCTGGCCACCAATTCAGGTAAGTGTAATTAGGTTAGCAGTGAGAATTCAGAATAGGGTTTGGGAGATTGGGCGAAATATTATGCTTCGTTGGTTGGCTGTATGTAGTAGCGGGATAATTAGGAGAATTAGAATAGATGCTAGTAAAGCGAGGACACCTCCTAGTTTATTGGGAATAGAACGTAGAATGGCGTATGCAAATAGAAAGTACCACTCTGGTTTGATGTGTGGAGGTGTGTTTAAAGGGTTGGCAGGTGAGAAGTTATCTGGATCACCTAGTGAGTCTGGTGAAAAAAGAGCTAGGAGAAGAAGTACTAAGAGAAGAAATATAAAGCCTAAGGCGTCTTTGATAGTGTAGTATGGGTGGAATGGGATTTTATCTGAGTCTGGGTTGATGCCTGATGGGTTGTTGGAGCCTGTTTCATGTAGGAAGAGCAGGTGAACAACAGCTAATGCTATGATGATAAATGGTAGGATGAAGTGAAAAGCAAAGAATCGTGTAAGAGTTGCCTTATCTACTGCGAAACCCCCTCAAATTCATTCTGCTAGAGTTGTACCAATATAGGGGATAGCAGATAGTAAGTTTGTAATTACGGTGGCACCTCAGAATGATATTTGACCTCAAGGAAGAACATACCCAACAAATGCTGTTGCTATAACGGTAAGTAGAAGAATTACGCCGATGTTCCATGTTTCTTTGTGGAGGTAAGATCCATAGTAGATTCCTCGACCAACATGTAAAAATAAACATATAAAGAATATGGAAGCCCCATTAGCGTGTAAATTACGGAGCAATCAGACGTAGTTAACGTCGCGACAAATATGGGCCACGGAGGAAAAGGCAGTGAGTGTATCTGAAGTATAGTGTATTGCTAGGAATAGGCCTGTGAGGATTTGAATAATTAGGCATACTCCTAATAAGGACCCGAAGTTTCATCAGGCAAAGATGTTGGATGGAGCAGGTAGGTCAATAAAAGAGTGGTTGATAATTTTTAGGAGGGGGTGTGTCTTTCGTATATTAATCATTAGTTTTTGTAGTTGAATTACAACAATGGTTTTTCAGGTCATAGGTTATGGGGTTAAACCCATACTAAAACATATATGAAACGATGCTTATTTTTGTATTGTCCTTAATGTTAATTTTTGGGTTTGTAGCATTTGCTTTCTAAGCCTTCCCTGTGTAGGGGGTTTGAGTCTTGTGGTTAGTGGGGGTTTGGGTTGTGCTATTGTTGTTAGTTTGAATAGTACATTTTTAGGGTTAATTGTGTTTTTGATTTATTTGGGAGGAATATTAGTAGTGTTTGGTTATACTGCTGCTATGGCTACTGAAGAGTACCCTGAAAGTTGGGTAGGTAATATAGTAGCTTTTAGTATATTATTGTTGAGTTTATTAATAGAGATAGTTTGGTTAATGGTGTCAGGGGAGGTAGAGGTGGTTATGGCTGTTGAGTTGTTTGATTCGTTGGGTAGTTATTGTGTTGGTCAGGATTGGAATGGGGTGTCTTTGTTGTATGGTTGTGGGGGTTGAGCTATAGTATTACTAGGTTGAATTTTATTTATTACTATCTTGGTGGTTTTGGAAGTTATCCGAAGTTTATAATTATAGAATTAGGAGAATTAGTGTTATAGAAATTATGAAGGAGAGGAAATAGTATTTGATGAACCCTTTTTGGGTAGAAGTAAAAGTAGAAGATATGGAGCTATGTAAGTTGGCTTGACCTTTTGGTCCAGTTTTCTCATATCACCCTAGATCAATTAGTATGGTAGCAATGTGTTGACCTGTTTGTAAACCTGCTAGAGGTTTTAATCGATGGAAGATGTGTGTAAAATAGCCTAATATATTTGAGAAGTTGTGTGTGTGAATTATAGGTATGATTGGTATTTTATTAGTTAAGGCGTATAGTTCAATTGAGATTAGAATGCCTGCAATAGTTACTAGCATAGCTGAAATTTTTAGTATGGTTGGTATTGTTATAGGAATAATTGTGGTAGGAGGAATGCTTGTTGTGAGGAAAAAGCCTGTAAGAATACTACCCAGAGCTAGTTGTGTAATAGGGTTGGTTATGTTTGGGTTATTTTCAGATACTGGAGAAACAGGTAGGAACTGTGGTTCGTTTAGTAAAAGCAAAGTGAATTACTCGTATGCTGTAGAAGGCTGTGAGTATGGTAGCAATAAGTGTGACACATAGGGCTCATGTATTTACATGTGATGTGTTTATGGCTTCGATGATTGCATCTTTTGAGTAGAATCCTGCTAAAAATGGGGTTCCTATAAGGGCTAGGCTGCCTAGTATGATTGCAGAGGATGTAATTGGGAGAAGTATGAGTAGTCCTCCTATTTTACGGATGTCTTGTTCATCATTAAGGTTATGGATAATAGAGCCCGAGCATAGGAATAGTATTGCTTTAAAGAAAGCATGTGTGCAGATATGCAGGAATGCTAGGTATGGCTGGTTTAAGCCCAGAGCTACTATTATTAGGCCTAGTTGACTTGATGTAGAAAAAGCTACGATTTTTTTGATATCGTTTTGGGTGATAGCACAGATAGTGGTGAATAGAGTTGTAATTCCCCCTAAGCATAGTATAGTGGTTAAAGCTATTTGGTTGCTTTGTATGGTAGGATTGAATCGGATTAGTAGGAAGATACCTGCAACAACTATAGTGCTAGAGTGTAGTAATGCTGATACGGGAGTAGGTCCTTCTATGGCTGATGGTAGTCAGGGATGTAAGCCAAATTGGGCTGATTTTCCAGTTGCAGAAAGGATTAGTCCAAGGAGGGCTGGTGTATCAATGTTTGTTATGAAAATATGTTGGATATCTCAGGAGTTGTTGTTGAGCATCATGCATGCTATGGCTAACATGAATCCGATATCCCCAATTTGGTTGTACAACACAGCTTGAAGGGCAGCGGTGTTTGCGTCGGTTCGTCCAAATCATCATCCAATGAGTATAAATGATATGATACCTACACCTTCTCATCCAATGAATAGTTGAAATAGATTGTTTGCGGATACAAGAATGATTATTGTAAATAGGAAGATAATTAAGTATTTGAAAAAGCGGTGAATGTTTGGGTCAGCGTGTATATATCAGATTGAGAACTCTAGAATAGACCATGTAACATATAATGCAATTGGGATGAATATGATGGAGAAATAATCTAATTTAAAGCTTATTGATAAGTTAAATGTGTTTATAGAAAGTCATTGTCAGTTTGTAATTGTGGATTCTTGTCCAGAGTAGATAAAGAGTGTTAGTGGGATAAGACTAGTAAAGAAGGATAGTTTAATTATGGTTTTACATAATAGTGGGAAGTTAATGGTTTTATTTGGTAGAAGGATGTTATAGGTTAAAGGAAAAGTAAGTATAATGATAGTTAGTAGAAGAAAAGTATTTAATAAATGGTTAATTACTTTTATTTGGAATTGCACCAAAATTTTTGGTTCCTAAGACCAATGGATAACTATTATCCTTTAAAAGTGAGAAAGCCATGGGTTTTAATCATGGAGTCAAGAGTTAGCAGTTCTTGTAACTTTCTCAGGCATATAAGGAGGTTTAAGCTCCTAATATTAGATTCACAATCTAATGTTTTTGTTAAACTATATTTGCAGTATGTGATACCAAGAATAAATTTGGGGCAGATAGAAATAATGAGTAAAGGCAGGAAGTGTAAGGTTATTAGTATATGTTCTCAAGTAAATGTTGGTTTGATGGGATGTATATGGTCAGTGAATTTACCTCGTTGTGAAGTAATTAGTATATATAATGAATAGATAGCTGTAATTACTGTATTAGTACCTAGTAAGATAAGTGAAAAGTTAGATCAGGAGAATGAGGTTATAATTACTAAAAGTTCTCCTAGAAGATTAATAGAGGGGGGCTGAGCTAGGTTAGCAAGACTTGCTAATAGTCATCAGGCGCATATTAGTGGAAGGATTATTTGTAAGCCTCGAGTGAGGATAAGGGTTCGGCTATGAATGCGTTCATAGTTTGTGTTGGCTAGGCAGAAGAGTATTGAGGAGGTGAGTCCATGGGCCACTATTAGTGCGGTAGCTCCTATAAAGCCTATTGGGGATTGTATAAGGGCTGCAATAATTACTAAGCCTATATGGCTGACAGAGGAGTAAGCAATAAGAGATTTAAGATCTGTTTGTCGTAGACAGATAGAGCTTGTTATAATTATGCCTCAGAGAGATAGGATTATAAATGGATAACATAGGGTTGATGTAAATGGTTCTGTGAATGCTGTAATTCGTATGATGCCGTAACCGCCTAGTTTTAGTAGAATGGCGGCTAATACTATAGAGCCTGCGATGGGGGCTTCTACGTGTGCTTTGGGCAGTCAAAGGTGAAGGCCGTAAAGTGGTATCTTAACTATAAATGCTATTATGCAGGCATATCAAAGTAAAGAAGTCGATATAGAAGAATCTAGAGTAGGTGCTACTAATGTTATAGTAAGCATGTGTAGGGAGCCTAAATTATTATGTAGGTAAAGTAGTGCTACTAGAAGGGGGAGGGAACCTATTAGAGTGTAGAAGAGGAAATATAGGCCAGCATTAAGTCGTTCGCTTTGGCTACCTCAGCGTGTAATAATGATAAGGGTAGGAATTAGGGTGGTTTCGAATAGAATGTAGAATATGATTAATTCGGATGCGGTAAAAGCTATAATTAGGGAAAGTTGGAGAATAATAAGTGTAGTTAAGTAGTTTTTTTTTCGTACTAAAGGCTCGTGCGCTAGGTGGTTTTGGCTGGCAATAATTATTAGTGGAAGAAGTCAGCATGATAGAATGAGCAGTGGTCCTGATAAGGAGTCTAGGGAGAAATAATTGTTGTAGTTATAGCCTAAGTCAGAGTTGTGATATAATAAGGTCAAGTCAAATATACATATTTATATATTAGTACATATATTAATGTATTATAGTATGTTTATGTATATAGAGCATACATTTATATTCCTCTATCATATAATTAGTATACATAATAATCATATATTACTAATACATTAATATAATATATTATTAACAGTTAATTAACACATTCATATCTTTTACTAATATAACTCATAATAGTACATTATACATAATATGTATATATTACATAAGACATATAATGTTGGCGTACATAGACATTAACTCCATGGACCGAGATCAACAAAGCTATACCCTCTAGCAGATCACCACCATTATGGATACCTTTATCCCCAACTCACGAGAGATCAGCAACCCGCCATCTGAAGATACAATATCCTTCAGAGCAAGCCCATAACTTGTGGATGAACCTTCTTTCCTATGACTGGCTACTGGTTGCTACTTCAGGCCCATTTGTACCTATTTCAGCTAAACCATGCTTTTCGTCGAGGCATTTGTGATGGTAACAATGCTGTTTAGCCTCATATCGCGGCATCTCCAGTGATCGTTACGGCATTAGGTAGTTTTTAATTTGGGGGTGGTTTATCAGCAGGGCGGGAGCCTGGGGGACGCCATTAAAAGTGCAGACTTACATAACAAGGCCAACGACATTTCAAACGGACATCAACTGAGGACTCTTTTCGGACACGCGGTTATTTCCATTATGGTGCAGATATATGAATGATGATTAGACATTATATTAGTTAGAAACAAGGTAGATATATATATTGTTTAGATATTAAGATATATAATAGATATCAATTAATTTATACATATAATCAATGATCGATAGACATATTATTATATGAATAAACCTTACTAGACATGAGTTTATATTTCCCCCCCCCCGCAATATTTCACTTTCGACTAGATAATGCAACCATTATCTCATGAAACTCATACAATGCTCATCAGTACAACCACCCTCTCTATAGACCCTGCTGCTACTTCTTCCATTCCTTTCACTCATACCTTACTCAAATCCCCTCAAATCCTAGAAACTATCTATTAACCTCAGAATAGAACATATTTATTGAAAATAAAGTTAGATTTCACAGTGGTGACTAAAAGGAATATTTTAGTATGGTAGGTATGAAGAAGTATTGCTTTGTATATTTTGGTGAATCAGCCAATCAGTTATCAATAATTATTTGTTAAATTTCTATTCTATGTCAGACATTGTGCTAAGTTCAAGGATTCCAAAAAAGGTAAAAGACACAATCTCTGATATCAAAGAGGTTGTAGTCTAAAAGGGGAGACAACTCACAAACAGCTATGTGCAGATGTTATGTTGAAAATAAATAATACTCTTTCCTTCCTTCCTTTCTTCCTTCTTTCCTCAACAGATGCTAATCAACTCTGGTTAACAATAGAAGAATGACTTTTATAATAAGGTGGATTTATTTTTTTTATTTAATAGCCTTTTATTTACAGGATATATGCATGGGTAACTTTACAGCATTAACAATTGCCAAACCTCTTGTTCCAATTTTTACCTCTTACCCCCACCCTCCCCAGATGACAGGATGACCAATAGATGTTAAATACATTAAAATATAAATTAGATACACAATAAGTATACATGACCAAAACGTTATTTTGCTGTACAAAAAGAATCAGACTCTGAAATATTGTACAATTAGCTTGTGAAGGAAATCAAAAATGCATGTGTGCATAAATATAGGGATTGGGAATTCAATGTAATGGTTTTTAGTCATCTCCCAGAGTTCTTTTTCTGGGCATAGCTGGTTCAGTTCTTTACTGTTCCATTGGGAATGATTTGGTTGATCTCGTTGCTGAGAATGGCCTGGTCCATCAGAACTGGTCATCATATAGTATTGTTGTTGAAGTATATAATGATCTCCTGGTCCTGCTCATTTCACTCAGCATCAGTTCGTGTAAGTCTCTCCAGGCCTTTCTGAAATCATCCTGTTGGTCATTTCTTACAGAATAGTAATATTCAATAATATTCATATACCACAATTTATTCAGCCATTCTCCAACTGATGGACATCCATTCAGTTTCCAGTTTTTAGCCACTACAAAAAGGGCTGCCACAAACATTCGTGCACATACAGGTCCCTTTCCCTTCTTTATAATCTCTTTGGGATATAATCCCAGTAGTAACACTGCTGGATCAAAGGGTATGCACAGTTTGATAACTTTTTGAGCATAGTTCCAAACTACTCTCCAAAATGGTTGGATTCATTCACAACTCCACCAACAATGCATCAATGTCCCAGTTTTCCTGCATCCCTCCAACAATCATCATTATTTTTCCTGTCATTTTAGCCAATCTGACAGGTGTGTAGTGGTATCTTAGAGTTGTATTAATTTGCATTTCTCTGATTAGTAATGATTTGGAGCATCTTTTCATATGACTAGAAATAGTTTCAATTTCTTCATCTGAGAATTGTCTGTTCATATCCTTTGACCATTTTTCAATTGGAGAATGGCTTGATTTTTTATAAATTAGAGTTAATTCTCTATATATTTTGGAAATGAGGCCTTTATCAGAACCTTTGACTGTAAAAATATTTTCCCAGTTTATTGCTTCCCTTCTAATCTTGTCTGCATTAGTTTTGTTTGTACAAAACTTTTCAGTTTGGTATAATCGAAATTTTCTATTTTGTGATCAGTAATGATCTCTAGTTCTTCTTTGGTCATAAAGACCTTCCCTTCCACAGGTCTGAGAGGTAAACTATCCTGTGTTCCTCTAGTTTATTAATAATTTCATTCTTTATGCCTAGGTCATGAACCCATTTTGACCTTATCTTGGTGTACAGTGTTAAGTGTGGATCAGGTGGATTTATTTTAATGAGGAGAGACTTTATTCTTACTCCCAAAGCACCCCCAGCCCTGTGACATCTAGACAAAGGATCTAATTAATCCCCAACTCAAGCCTGAATAGAACACTATGGGTATTTATTTCTTCCCTTCTACTTAGGACTAATTTTCATGACTTCAGATCAGAGCTTTAAACTCCTTGATCTAGTCCCTTGGATTTGGTTACTATGGTGCAATATGTTGTTATTATGTTACGTAGAGAGAATATGTTATATTTTCTTAGAGTGGAACCACACCTTTTTTCTCTTCTGAAGGAACAGATAGGCCTAATCATTATTGACCCCATGCTACCAAGTGATAGGATTCACTAGAAATCAAAACAAAAGTTACCTCATTCTAATGCAATGTATAAAAAATTCAAGAGAAATAATTTTGGGGGTAAGTAATCATTTTATTAATTATGACTATAGAATAAGTATTAAAAGAGTGGGTATTTGTCTTCTCTCACCTAAAGCAAAGATGGATCATGCTAAAGTACTAAAACTTATGTATCCTTAGAAGAGTGGGTATTCCCAACAGATGGCAATTAACTGTTTAAAAATTAATGAGAAGAACGAATATTAAAATGAGATGTGGACCTATTCTAACAAGAGGAGACTTTGATTATGTCATTCTTACTCCAAAAGTACCCCCAGCCCTGATTTCTCTAGACAAAGGATCTAAACCCCAACCCAAGCCTGACTAGAACACTTTGGGTTTCCTCAGTTGGGTATGGTCTGAACCAAATGAAGGAGAATGTTAAATCCAATCTCATTGTCAGCCATATTCTTCAGGAGCTGATTTGATCTAGCAGATGATGAGGAAATAAAAAGAGAAAACAATTCTTAGATATCTTCAATAGTAATTGGTTATTAATAGAAGAGAACAATAATCATTTCTCTCAATTGGTTCATATGATGACAGAATCATGTAGCCTTGTAAGCTTTCTAGCTCATACAGATTCCAGAAACCATCTTCTCTTATTGTCTGAAGTCTTAGAAACAGCAAAAGAGTGGCTCCATATAGATTAGTAAAGACAGGAGAGAGAAAAGGGAGACAAAGGAAGGAATCCAAGAGTAATTACTGGGGAAGTTGTTAGATAACAAGAAATTGGATGACTTGAAAGATTATGGGAAGGAAGCAAAGAATCTCTCAGCTTTCTCAGTTTTCAGTGATTCTCCTATTCAATTCTTAATTAAGCAATGGGAAACAAAGAAACAAACAAAAAAGTAATGATATGTCTGATGTTTCTCTGAATAGGAGAAGAGTGTTAAAGATCTCATGGGGCAAATAGTTTAAAACATCTCTGAGAATTCTGGAATTTGGAGGTTTGCTCATTTTCCTGCCAAAGGATATATTGGGTACTAAGAGAGGAGAATGAGGCAATCCGAGATTGTTTGAATGAATCTTTCAGGAGTTTCAGGAAGAAGAGGGAGAAGCAGACACTGATTCTGGCAGAGGTGAGGAGATGGTATTGAGTATGGCATCAGGATAACCATTTTCTTCATTGACTGTGGTTAAATGAGATGGCAGCAACAACGTAAAAGGTAAACCTGATCAATCCTGAATGTCCTCCTCATCTTCAGCAATGAATCCAGATGACTGACATTCTTCTCTTCCCATTCACCCTTCCCTTCTTCCATTCTACCCTTGTGGACAGAGACTTAGTTTTCTGTTCTATTTAAGCTGTTCTTTAATGGTTAGAGGTAGTTTTGTTAAGCCTACTTTCTCTAGACAAAAGAAATCAATTTCTATTGTGCCCTGGGGTTTTATACATCTGCCCCATGGGGCAGGGGTATGAAGCTGCCCTGGTCATCAGATTGACACTTTAGGATTGGAACTGTGGAATTGGAGTTTTAGGCCAAAACTCTTTTTTCGGATAATAGGGAAAGAAAAGGAAGGGCTGAATCAGATTGATACTTTAGGATTGGAATTGTGTAGTTGGAGTTTTAGGCCAAGTTTCTTGCTTCTGATGGGTCCATGACCAGGTACTCCCCCAAATCTAAGGCACATGAAGATCAACACTATAGTGTCTGGTTCTGTAAACTATTAAAAATCCAATTAGTTGATAAAATGAAAGGAAGATAGTTCTCCCACTGTGCTTCCCCCACTTTTCTAAGGTCCTAGACTGTTATGGGTCAGAACTCTAAAACAAGGATTCTTACAGGGTGTTAAATCAGTAGAATTGATGAGACAATGATTATCTAGTTTAGCATAGTGCTTAATAGCTCTCTAAGGTCAGTATAATTGTTTTAATCTTACAACAAATAATGGTTTCCTAGTGATATAATGATTGGTTTATACTCAGGGTAGAACATATAAGTTGGGAACCTCAGCCAGAGTTAGAGCCAGAGAAGACAAAGGAGTGGATATAGGAGCTCAAGCTCTCAGAGCCAAGGAGAGAGATCCATTCCATCTTCAGTCAGGCTTCTGGTGGCTTTCCTGAGGGACTGAGAGACAGATTCATTCATCTCATCTCACACCATCTTGGTGTCAGTGCTCTCCTCCTTTGCTTCTCCACTGAAACCAAGTGCCCTCTGAAGGCCAAGAGAAAGCTAGCTGAGCATCAGGCAAAAGAGACAATAAGGACTTTTGGTCTTTAACACCTGGCTATTCTTGTGGTGATTACTGAACTGAAAAGAAGGCTGCCCAAAGACCTTCAGAATACCAAACCAAGAACATTATACTAGACATGCAACCCCAGCATGAAAAAACCAAACAAACCCAGAAACTGTTTTAATTTGCATTTCTCTAAGCAACAGTGATTTAGAGCATTTTTGATATACTATAAATGCCTTAGATTTCTTTATCTGAAAATTGTTTATATCCTTTGACCATTTATCATTTGGGGAATAACTTATATTCTTATAAATTTGACTCAGTTCTCTATATATTTTAGAAATTAGATCTTTATCATAAACACTGTAAAAATTTTCCCCCAGCTTTTGTCTTTCCTTCTAATCTGAGCTGCAATGGTTTTGTTTGTGTAAAACTTTTTTTTTTCAATTTAATGTAATAAAAATTATCTATTTTGCATTTCATACTGTTCACTATTTATTGTTTAATCATAAATGCTGCCTTTCTTTAAAGATATGACAAGTAAATTATTCCTTCTTCTAATTTGTTTATAGTATTATCCTTTATGTCCAAATCATGATCAATATTTTGATTTTATCTTGGTATACACTATGTTGGTCTATGCCTAATTTCTGTCAAAATGTTTTCTAGTTTTCCCAGCAATTCTTGTCAAATAATGAATTCTTTTGGGGTTTATCAAACAGTAGATCATTATAATCACTGATTGTTGTGTCTTATGTAGCTTACTCCACTGATCTTAGTCAGTCCCAAATGGTTTTAATGACTGCCAGTTTTAAATATAGTTTTAGATCTGGTACAAATGGCCACCTTTCTTTGCGTTTTTAAAAATTATTTCTCTTATATTCTTGACCCTTTCTTCTTTCAGATGAGTTTTGTTATTATTTTTGTTAGTTTTAAAAAATAAATTTTTAGCAGTTTGGTATGACATTGAATAAGTTGGCTAATTTAGATAGAATTGTCATTTTATTATATTAGCTTGGCTTACTCAAGAACAATCGATATTTTTCCAATTGTTTAGATCTGATTTTATGTGAAAAGTGTTATGTAATTGTATTTATACAATTCTTCATACAGTTCCAAGGTTTGTCATGGCAGGTAGACTACCAAATACTTTATATCATTTGCTGTTATTTTAAATGGAATTTCTTTTTCTATTTCTTGTTGCTGGGTTTTGTTATAATATGTAGAAATGCCAATGATTTATGTGAGTTTATTTTGCTAAAGTTGTTATTCATTTCAAGTATTTTTTTAGTTGATTTTCTGGGATTCTATATCATATCATCTGCAAAGAGCAATAGTATTGTTTCCTTGTTGACTATTCTTATTTTTTTGTCTTTTTTATTAATTTTGTTATTAATAAAGTTAGCACTTTCTATATTGTGAACAAATAACATTGATAATGGGCATCTTTGTTTCATCTCTGCTCTTACTGGGAATGTTTCTAGCTTATTACTGTTACATATCATGCTTCCTGATAATTTTAGACAGATGCTATTTATCATTTTAAGGAAAACTTCCATTTATTCTTGTGCTCTCTAGTAATATTTTTTGTTTGTTTTTTTAGGAATGGGTGCTGTATTTTGCCAAATGCTTTTTCTTCATCTATTGATGTAATCATATGATTTCTCTTAATTTTGTTATTGATGTGGTTTGCCTTATTGTCATATGACAATCAATGGAATTATTCCATGTTTAGCATAGCTATTTTTGAATGTGTGGATATCCAGGCTCCTAAAAGTAAGTTCCTGTAAGAAGAGGGATCTCAAATCATGAAGATCTAAGATTGACTTCATTGCAGGAGACAATGGACCCCAAAATAAAGGGCCATTGGCTCAGAGCTCTGCCTCATTCTCTTTTATTGTAAGTGGGACAACTTTAATTCCCATACATTTTTTCAGACATATATATACCACTCAGTTAAGAAATAGCTTGTGAGTGAATGCAAACCAAAGCACATTTCTGGAATTTTAGGATTATGTAATGTGTTCAAATTGTTACTTATCCTAGTACTCCTAGAAAAAAGTAAATAATAGTAGGAAGTAGGATTCTAAAAAAGAACCTACAAGTCCCTTATAGCCTGTCTCAAAAATTAAGAGAGCATAACAATTAACAACTGTCTCATAAATTAGCAGACAATAGAAGCCCATAGAAACTGGCTTATAAATGAACTAAAGCTATATTCTGAGAGAATGTGCTAAACTAGGGAAGCCAGTTAGACCTTAGTCTAAGTCTTGGTCCTGCTAATTTCCAGTCTTCTGTAAATCTCAGATAAGCTACAGATATGCTCAATAGGGCCAGAACATCATCAATCATTATGTTATGAACTAAGCCTATGGTACTGCTTATAACTTTGAGATAATGTGGATACAATCATGAACTAACCCTAAGTTTGCACAGGTAATATTTGCTTCCAAAACCCTATAAAAATGAGATCCCAAGCTCCTGACACTGCTCACCCCACTAACATTTCTCCATTGAGTCCATGTTGCAGAGTGCTTCCAATTCCATTCCTGGTTTGTAAGTGATTTTCTGTGCCTCACTGCCTGGTTCCTCCATCACTCCAAATGCTGTTCCCATAGTCCCCATTCTCATATCTGAAATTTGCCTCTGTACTCTTTATACCTTATTAAAATGTAATTGAAGCATTGCTACTTTTTTCATTAATCATAAAATGAGAGCACCAGGATTGAGACTACTCTGGGTCATAATCAATCATTTAATAATCCCATAAATTAATTGACAATTACTCTATTTAGCAACTGTGTTGAAGGAACTATTTGAGACTTGTTCTCTTCCATCTTCTCCTCCATGTTCTCCTCTCTACTCTTGTTCTTTTGGGATGTGAAAGGTTAACTAGAATTGTATCATATAGACTTTGCTATGATTCTTTGATGCAAGCTATTTGATGAGCCATTTGAAAATACATTGTTAAAATTTGGAACTATGCCTAAAGAGTTATCAAACTATGCATGCTCTTTTATATCTTTATATTCCAAAGAGATCTTAAAGGAGGAAAAAGAACTCACATGTGCCAAAATGTTTGTGGTGGCTCTTTTTGTAGTGTCAAGGAACTGGAAACTGAGTGGAGAATTGGAGAATGGCTGAATAAATTAGGGTATGTGAATTTATGGAATATTATTGTTCAGTAAGAAATGACAAACAGGATGATTTCTGAGAAGCCTGGAGAGACTTACATGAACTGATGCTAAGTGAAACGAGCAGAACCAGGAGACAATTGTATATGGCAACAAGATTATATAATGACCAATTCTGATGGATGCAGCTCTCTTCAACAATGAGATGATTCAGAACAGTCCTAATGATCTTGTGATGAAGAGAGCTATATACCCAGAGAGAGGACTATGATATACAAAATGGGAACTGAGTGTGATTCACAATATATCATCACTCTTTTTGTTGTTGTTTGCCTGCATTTTATTTTCTTTCTCATTTTTTTTCCAGTTTGATTTATTTTTTCTTGTGCAGCAACATAATTGTATAAATATGTATGCATATATCGGATTTAACATATATTTCTACCATGTTTAACATGTATTGAACCACTTGCCATCTAGGAGAGGGGGTGGGAAAAGTGGGGGAGAAATTGGAACACAAGGTTTTGCAAGAGTTAATATTGAAAAATTATCCATGCATATATTTTGAAAAATAAAAAGCTTTAATTAAAGAAAGAACATACATTGCTAAAATTTTTCCAAAACATTTCTAGAATTGGAAACATGGACAAATATGCCGATTATATTTGCATTTAATTTATTGGGTACAGGTAGGAGTACTATCTTAAGGGACAGGTCAATTCTCTGAGAGCCTCTGCAGATATGGATCATAGCATTTGAACGAGTTGCAAGGTAGCCTTTGCTGACACAGGTATTGCAGACTGGGAATGAGATGAATTGGAGGCAGAGGGAAGAGAAGAGAGGTCAGACAAGGCATACAAGTGCCTCTAAGCCTTTTTGCATCATCCTCTAACAAAAGAAGATCCATTCTGGATTGGATATCCAGCAGCCACTGTCAGGTGGCTCCCGTGTATTCCAACAGATCTCCCATGAATTCTAACAGTACTACATGGGTTTAAAAGATGTCTTCTCTCTCTTCTGAACTGTGAACTGCAATCCCTCCCTCCTTCCCTGTCCTCTCTCCTTCTTTCCCTCCTTTCCATCTTTCTCCTCTTTCTCTTTGTTCCTCTGTCTGTCTCTCTATCTCTATTTCTGTTCTCTTTCCCTGTCTCTTTGCCTCACCAGCATACATCATGGTCTAGAGGAATCTAGAGCACCTCTCATTCTCACTTTGATTCTGTTTCTGTCTCTTTCTGTCATACTTGTCTGGTGGAAAACAATAGGTAATTCAAGCAAGAGAGATTTCCTCAAAATAATCAATTCAAAGTTTTCTCAATACACATCCTTGTTAAATATTCTTCTCCAGCTATGGCTAAATAAATCTTTTGATTAATTACAGAAAGGACTACATGTCTCATTTTGTTCTAATGTTAAATATAGACTAATCTGAATTAAGAAAAATTCACATGTCCATTAGAGGTTTTCCAGCAGAGGATAAATGACAGGTTATTAGACATCTTTTTCTGGCATCTCTTTTCTAGATATGGATGAAACTATTACAGACTTTAAAAGTTAGAAATTACTGCAGAAATCATTTAGTTCAACTCATACCTGACAAAGAATTGGCATAATAACATGACAAATAAGCCTTTCCCTAAACACTTCTAGTTTGAGGCAACTAGGTGGTGTAGTGGACCGACAGCTGGGCTCAGAGTCTGGAAGACCAGAATTAAAATCCAGGCTCAGAAACTTCCTATTTGTGTGATCTTTGTCACACAAATTGTGACAAATTGTGGATTGGTGATCCACTGGAGAAGGAAATGAGAGCCCTTCCAGCATCTGAGAGAAATGTTTATTAATAACCAATAATCTGGGAAGATCCAGGGTTACTTGTTATTTTTTTTTTAATCCTGATTTTAAAAGTTCATTCTCTAAAGTCTGAGCTAACCTCTGTTCTCTAAACTTTACCCAGTTGGGGCAGCTATTGTGTTCTGCTCATATTTGGATGGGGCATAAAGTGGGAAAACTTAGAATTAGATGACATAATCAAAGTTCAGGTCCAGATCCTTATTGTACTATTCATTATCTTATTATTACAATTGATTGCCACCTTATAAAATCCCTGCTTTAGAAGGGCATAAAAACTGTGAGCCCTGCTGCCACGATTGTGTCTGATCTAAGAGAGAGATGGCCAAATGAGGATCTTTTTGTTAAAAAGCTATCATTATTAACAACATGATTAAATTATCCAGAAATCATAGCTCTTTTAACTCCATGATTTTTTATTTTATTTTAATTATGTTATTTTATTTTTATTATAGTTTTTATATACAAAACATATGCATGGATAATTTTTCAACATTGACCCTTGCAAAAACTTCTGTTTCAACTTTTCCCCTCCTTCCCTGCAACCAGTCTGCTAGATGGCAGGTAGTCCCATACATGTCAAATATGTTAAAGTATATGGTAAATACTACACACACACACACACACACACACACACACATACACACACACAATATTTATTTATTTTTACTTATACAGTTATCTTGTTGCACAGGAAGGATCAGATTTAGAAAGAAGATAAAACTAACCTGAGAAGAAAGGAACAAAAAAGCATGCTAACATTAACAGAAAGAGTGGAAATGTTATTTTGTGGTCCATACTTGTTTCCCAGTGTGCTTTCTCTGGGTGTAGTTGGTTTTCTTTATTACAGATCAATTGGAACTGATTTGGATCCTCTCATTGTTGAAGAGAGCCACGTCCATCAAAACTGATCATCATTAAATATTGTTGTTAAAGTATATAATGATCTCCTGGTTCTGCTCATTTCAATTAACATCAGTTTATGTATGTCTCTCCAAAACTCTCTGTATTCAACCTGCTGGTCATTTCTTATAGAAAAAATAATATTCCATAACATTCATATACCACAATTTAGTCAACCATTCTCCAAACGGTGGGTATCCCTTCAATTTCCAGTTTCTAGTCACTACAAAAAGGGCTGCCACAATTTTGCATATATGGGTCCCTTGCTCTCCATTAAGGTCTCTTTGGGATATAAGCCCAGTAGAAACACTGCTAGATCAAAGGGTCTGTACAGTTTGCTAACTTTTTAAGTATAGTTCCAAATCGTTCTCCAGAATGTTGGATCTCCACCAAAAATGCATCAGTGTCCTAGTTTTCCCACATCCCCTCCAACATTTGCCATTATCTTTTCCTGTTATCTTAGCCAATCTAAGAGGTGTGCAGTAGTATCTCAGAGCTGTCTTTAATTTACATTTCTCTAATCAACAATGATTTGGAACACCTTTTCATATGACTAGAAATAGTTTCAATTTCTTCATCTGAAAATTGTCTGTTCATATCCTTTGACCATTTATCAGTTGGAGAATAGCTTGATTTCTTATAAATTAGAGTCAATTGTCTATATAATTTGGAGATGAGGCTTTTATCAGAATCTTTAGCTGTAAAAATGTTTTCCCAGTTTATTGCTTCCCTTATAATCTTGTTCACATTAGTATTATTTCTAAAAAAGCCTTTTAACTTAATATAATTGAAATTTCCTATTTTGTGATCATTAATGACCTCTAGCTCTTCTTTAGTAACAAATTCCTTCCTCTTCCACAGGTCTAAGAGGTTAACAATTCTATGTTCTTCTAATTTATTTATAATGCAATTCTTTATGCCTAGATCATGAATTCATTTTGATCTTATCTTGGTGTGCACTGTTAAGTATGAGGCAGTGCCTAATTTCTATCATATTAATTTCCAATTTTCCCAGATTTTTTGTCAAATAACGAATTCTTAACCCAAAGGCTGAGGTCTTTGGGTTTGTCAAACATTAGATTGCTATAATCATTGACTATTTCATCCTGTGAACATAACCTATTCCATTGATCAACTAGTCTATTTCTTAGCCAATACCAAATGGTTTTGGTGACCATTGCCTTATAATATAGTTTTAGATCAGATACAGCTAGGCCACCTTCATTTGATTTTTTTTTCATTAGTTCCCTTGAAATTTTTGACTTTTTGTTCTTCCAGATGAATTTTGTTGTTTTTTTTCCTAGATCATTAAACTAGTTCCTTGGGAGTGTGATTGGTATAGCACTAAATCGATAAGTTTAGGTATTATTGTCATCTTTATTATATTCTCTCAACCTATCCAGGAGCGCTTAATATTTTTCCAATTTTTTAGATCTGACTTCATTTGTGTGGAAAGCGTTTTGTAGTTTTGCTCATATAGGTCCTGAATTTCCCTTGGCAGATAGATTCCCAAATATTTTATACAATCGACAGTTATTTTAAATGAAATTTCTCTTTGTATCTCTTGCTGTTGGATTTTGTTAGTGATGTATAAAAATGCTGAGGATTTATGTGGATTTATTTTGTATCCTGCAACTTTGCTAAAGTTTTGTATTATTTCTAATAGCTTTTTAGTAGAATCTCTGACATTCTCTAACTACACCATCGTATTGGTTTCCTTGTTATCTGCTATAATTCCTTTCATTTCTTTTTCACCTCTTATTGTCAAAGCTAGCATTCCTAATACAATATTGAATAATAATGGTGAAAGTGGGCAACCTTGTTTCACTCCTGATTTTACTGGGAAAGGCTCCAGTTTATCACCATTACATATGATCTTTGCTGATGGTCTTAAATAGATGCTATTGACTATTTTAAGCAAAAGTCCATTTATTCCTATACTCTGTAGTGTTTTTAATAGTAATGGGTCTTGGATTTTGTCAAATGCTTTTTCTGCATCTATTGAGATGATTTGGTTATTGAAGTAGTCAATTATGCTAATAGTTTTCTTAATATTGAACCAGTCCTGCATTCCTGGTATAAATCCTACTTGGTCTTGGTGTATTATCCTGGAGCTGATTTTCTGTAATCTTTTTGCTAAGATTTTATTTAAGATTTTTGCATCAATATTCATTAGGGAGATTGGTCTATAATTTTAGTTCTCTGTTTTCAAGCTACCTGGTTTAGATATCAGTACCAAGTCTGTGTCAGAAAAGGAATTTGGTTGGACTTCTTCATTCCCTATTTTTTCAAATAGTTTATATGGCATTAGAAATAATTATTCTTTAAATGTTTGGTAGAATTCACATGTAAATCCATCTTGTCCTGGGGATTTTTTTAAAGAGACTTGATTAATAGCTTTTGCTATTTCTTTTTCTAAAATAGGACTATTTAACCAATTTACTTCTTCTGTTAATCTGGGCAACATATATTTTTGAACATATTCATCCATTTCACTTAAGTTATAATATTTTTGTCATAAAGTTGGGCAAAGTAACTCCTAATTATTGCTCTAATTTCCCCTTCATTAGTGGAAATTTCTCCCTTTTCATTCTTAAGACTAACCATTTCATTTCTTCTTTCCTTTTTCTAATCAAATTTAGCAAAGGTTTATCTATTTTGTTGGTTTTTTCATAAAGCCAATTCTTAGTTTTATTTATTAATTTAAAAGTTTTTTTTTACCTTCACTTTTATTGATATCTCCTTTTATTTTTAGAATTTCAAGTTTAGTGTTTGGTTGGAGTTTTTTAATTTGCTCTTTTTCTAGCTTTTTTAGTTGTAAGTCTAATTCATTGATTTTCTTTTTCTCTATTTTATGCAAGTAAGCCTCTAGAGATATACAATCTCCCCTCATTTCCGCCTTGGCTGCATCCCACACATTTTGGTATGTTGTCTCATTATTGGCATTCTCTTGGGTGAAATTATTAATTGTGGCTATGATTTCCCATTTCACCCATTCATTCTTTAGGATGAGATTATTTATTTTCCAATTACTTTTTGGTTTATTTTCCCCTGGTTTTTTATTGAATGTAATTTTTATTGCATCGTGATCTGAGGAGAATGCATTTACTATTTCTGCCTTCCTACATTTGAATTTGAGTTCTTTATATCCTACTATATGGTCAATTTTTGTATAGGTTTCATAAACTGCCAAGAAGAAAGTATATTCCTTTCTGTCTCCATTCAGTTTCTCCAAAGATCTATCATATCTAACTTTTCTAATGTTCTATTTACCTCTTTAAGTTTTTTCTTATTTATTTTGTGATTTGATTTATCTAGTTCTGAGAGTGCAAGGTTGAGATCTCCCAATATTATAGTTTTGCTGTCTATTTCTTCTTGCAGCTCCCTTAACTTCTCCTTTAGGAATTTAGATGCTTAGTATTGATATTGCTTTATTATCTATGCTACCCTTTAGCAAGCTACATCTTTAGCAAGATGTAGTGCCCTTCCTTATCTCTTTTAATTAGATCAATTTTTGCTTTTACTTGATCTGAAATTAGGATGGCTACCCTGCTTTTTTTGGTTTCACCTGAAGTGTAGTAGATTTTGCTCCAGCTTTTTACCTTTATTCTGTATATATCAACCTGCTTCAAGTGTGTTTCTTGTAAACAACATATTTCAGGATTCTGTCTTTTAATCCAGTCTGCTGTCTGCCTCCGCTTTATGGGGAAGTTTACCCCGTTCACATTTATGATTAAAATTACTAATTCTGTATTTCCTGCCATCTTCTTATCCTCAAATTATGCTTTTCTCTTTTCTTTCCTCCTTACCCCCCTCCCCAGTATGAGACTTATGAGCACCACTTGCCTCACACAGCCCTCCCTCTTTAGAATTCCTCCCTCCCCTTAAAGTCCCTTCCCTTTTCTTAAGCCTTTTCCTTACTATTTCTGTATTTCTTTATGTTTACCCTAACCCTTCCCTTTTCATTTTTCCCCTCCCACTTTTCAGTGAGCGGGGAGAAGTTTCTATGTAAACCAAATATGTCTAATATTTCCTCTTTGAGCCAAATCTGATGAGAGTTAAAATTCACACTATATTCATCCCTCTCCCTTCATTCCTTCAAATATAATAGGTTTCCTTTTCCTCTTCATGATATGTAGTACCTCCACTTTTCCCTTTTTCTGAAACAATTTCCTTTCCACTTCTCATTTCTTTTTTTATATTATAACAGTAAAAGAAAATTATACATGTACTCTTTATGTATACCCATAACAGAAATACAGTTCTCAAGAACTTTTTTTGCTTCTCTTGAGTCCTATATGTGGAGGTCAAACTTTTTGTTTACTTCCAGTTTTTTCATCAGGAATAAATGGAATTGATCTATTTCATTGAATGTCCATCTAAAAATGCTCAGTTTGGCTGAATAAGTTATTCTTGGCTGCATACCAAGTTCTTTTGCCTTTTGGAATATCAGCCCTTTGATCATTTAATGTGGATGCTGTTAGATCCTGAATGATCGCTATGGTAGCTCCTCAGTATTTGAATTAGTTTGTTTTTGGGTTTTTTTGCTGCTTTAGTATTGTTTCCTTGGTCTGATAGTTCTGGAATTTAGCCACAATATTTCTTCGAGTTTTGATTTGGGGGTCTCTTTCAGTAGGTGATTGATGAATTCTTTCAATGTCTATTTTACCTCTGTTTCTATAACATCTGGGCAGTTGTCTTTGATGATTTCCTGAAAATAGTGTCAAGGCTCTTTTCTCATCATGATTTTCAGGAAGTCCAATAATCCTTAGATTATCTCTCCTAGATCTATTTTCCAGGTCCATTGTTTTACCAAGTAGGTATTTTAACTTTTTTTAATTTTTTTTCAGTTTTGCTTGACTGATTCTTGGTGTCTCCTCAAGTCATTCATTTCCATTTGTTCAACTCTGATTTTTAATGAATTATTTTCATTTGCTTTTTAAAATTTCTTTTTGTATTTGTCCAATTGAATTTATAAATGAGTTGTTTTGTTCTATGGAATTTTTTTTTCCATTTTGCCAATATTTTTAAAGAATTATTTTCTTTTTTCCAATTCCAAATTCTGTTTTCCTGGGAGTTATCTTTTCCAATTTGCAAATTCTGTTTTTCAGAGAGTTGATTTCTTTATCCACTCTTTCTTTTAATGACTTATCCTGACCCTCTTGCAAAGATTCCCTTTCCTTTCCCCATTTTTCATCTAGCTCTCTTTTAAGATCATTTTTAATTTCTTCTACGAGAGCCTTGTGTGATGGGGACTAGATCATATCCACTTTTGAATCTAGAGACAAACTGTTTTTAGTCTCCTCATTGTTTGGTCTGCTCTCTTTCTATATAGAAGCTATCTATAGTTAGAGGCCACTTTGATTTTTTGCCAATTTTGAAATAAAACTAACAAACCAAAAAAAAATCTACAGTCTGCTTTTGGGGGGCATGGGGTATTTCCAAGCTGCCTCTAAAGACAACAGGAAGTGGCAGTGAAGGGGCAGTGGGACAGCACTCACGGGCTGCACTGGGACCTGAAATCAGATCCTGAAATCAGCAGCAGTGGAAAGGCAGCTACTAGGGCTTCCCTGGGACCAAATACTGTGGCTGCACCTGGATCACACTGAGTCACTCTGGGTGTTGGGTGGGTGTGGTGAGGTCCTGAGAGACTGTAGTCTTCTGGAGTTATAACCTTCACTCCCTGTGTTTATAGCTTCCCTGCTGATCTACTGGCTTGCTGCCAGGGCAAAGTACCTCACACTGTGGTAAAGTTCTCCCCAGATTTTCCATCAGCAAAGACCCCCCCTACCCCTCTCTAGTCTGCTCAGCATGACCTGTTTCCCATGCTCTCACTGCCTGCCTGAGGTCTATGCTTAACCTATCTCCATTCAGTCCTTGCCCAGGAGCAAAAATAAAACTTTGCTGGTGAATTTTGAGAACATCTTCTGTTGGCAATGTGTTGTACTTTCAATATTCTTGAGTTTCGACAGTCAAGCACTAATTCTGAGACTGAATATTGTTAAAATAGATTGAGGGAAAAGAGTTTAGGAAGATGCATGTGTCCTCTCTGCCATCTTGGCTCCGGCCCCCACATGTCTTTATTAAAAAACCCCATGGATAGAAGTCCACAGAGTCATGAAGAAACAGACACAAGTGAAGCACAACAGCAACAGTAAGAAGGAACCCAGTTCTTACCAAGACAACCCATTCCACTTTGGAATAGGCCTCATTGTTAGGAAGTTTTTTCTGACAGTGATAGAATCTTAGCTGCTACCTCAGCTCCAGTAGTCCTTTCTTCTTTCTCTTCCCTTCACAGAACAAAAGAAACTTCTGACATTTACTTTTATGACATTTTGATTTTCTTTTATTTTTGCCTCCCTTCTTCCTCTCCCTCCTCCCCAAGGCAGCAATCCATGTAATATAGGTTATACATGCACAATCATGTTAAGTCTATTTCCACATTAGTCAGGTTGTGAAAGAAGAATCAGAACACAAGGGGAAAACCACAAGAAATAAAAAAAACAACAAAAAATGAAAAGAGTATACTTTAATCTTCATTTAGATTACCATAGTTCTTTCTCTGGTTGTATCTTCCATTATGAGACTTTTGGAATTATCTTAGATGATTGTATCATTGAGCAGAGCAGTCTGTCAAAGGTGATCATTGCACAAAGTTA
This sequence comes from Sarcophilus harrisii, assembly GCF_902635505.1. Taxonomy (NCBI): domain Eukaryota; kingdom Metazoa; phylum Chordata; class Mammalia; order Dasyuromorphia; family Dasyuridae; genus Sarcophilus; species Sarcophilus harrisii. The sequence goes on along the minus strand of NC_045426.1, from coordinate 640,626,871 downwards.
TTACTGTGTACAATGTTCTCCTGGTTCTGCTCACTTCCTTCAGCATCAGTTCATGAAAGTCTTTCCAGATTTTTCTGAAATCCACCTACTCATCATTTCTTATACAACAATAGTATTTCATTATACTCATATACCACAATTTGTTCAACATTTCCCAATTAATAAACATCCCCTCTATTTTCAATTCTTTGCCACCACAAAGGAAGCCATTATAAACGTTTTTGTCTGTGTGCTTCCTTTCCCCTTTTTTATGATCTCTTTGGGAGAGAGTCTGAGTAGTGGTATTGGTGGATCAAAGGATATGCACAATTTAGGGATATTTCCAAATTGCTTTCCAGAATGATTGAATCAATTCACAATTCCACCAACAATGCATTAGTGTTTCACAAACTACTTTATATTGAAGGCTCATAAGTCATCGAAATCATAGTAGGACATGTTTATCCCTGGTTTCTGAAAGAGATTATCTCCCTTAAGACTGGAGAAACTGCCTCAGTGTCACCATTCTACCTCCAGCACAGTCTCCCCCTTCTACTCTCCCCTTTATACTTGCTCTATTTACCCTATTTCTTAACCATCCGTACCAGCCCTGTTTTATAATATTTTGTAAGTGCTATTTAGGAAATCACCTCTGCTGATAGTTAAGAGAAAGGTACAGCTAAAACAATTGGGCTATGACTTATGAAAATTATAAGGTTGTTAAGTTATTTGGGGTTATCATCATATTGTGAAAACTGAAAACTGGCAATTACTATGTGTGGAAAGAAAAGGATGAAGTGAAATCCTTATCTGGATTGGTTCTGCTTATTCACAGCATTCCACTTTGGGTTATAGGAATGGGCATCAGGGGGAAAGAGGTTTTTTAGGATGTATAGTTCCCAGATAAGGAACGAGTTTTCTAAGAATCTACAAGTTTATTATATAGAAATCATTTCTAATGATTGTCTTAATACGAGGATGAATTTAAACTTGAGGAGAAGAAGAAAAGAAAATAAAAGATGCTAAATGAAATTTCTTATGCGTGTGACTCCTGATAAGTTTCTATTGCTTATTATTATTCCATGAGAGTAAAATCACTGCATTCAGCTTTAAGATATGATAACTAAAACTTGCCATTTGAGATAAAATCTCTTGGGACTGTAATTGATACTGTTTTGAGTTCCAAATTCACATATGATTGCCTGATGGGTCATCAAGTCAGTAATCAATCATTCAAGAGAAATGCCACAAGCTCCTCAGAGGAAGTGGAGGTTTATACCTGGATAAAAGCTAGAAGGACTGTAACCTCCCACCCAGAGGTTATTGATTATCAGTCTTGCCTAGTTCCCAGGCCTTCAGAAATCTCTAGCCAGTCTCATACAGTGCTTCTTTATCAACCTTACCCAGTCATAGGTTGTCAGATATCTCCAGCCACCACCTCTCTAAGCGGTGGTTCTCCCATCCATCAGAGCACCTGAAGACAGAGGCTCACAAGCTAAGGTCTTTATTCCACGTGTTCACATCCTGCACTTTTATTCCCCTCCCGCTTACTCCTGTTGAACTCCACTCACTTCCTGGTCCCCACTGCTTACATGGAATCTATGAGGTCACATACACAGCCAATAAGGGAAGGAGACATCTCCCGTTGATGATGCAATCTCAATGGGACAAGAGCTTCTGCTCACAAGGTGGTCCATACTGATCACAGAGACCACATTTGGGTGTCTCAGACATTAAGGTCTCTTTTCTTCCTGATTGCACTGTGAGAGTTTACTCTCCGGACCCTTACAAAGGACAACCCTTGGTTTGTTATTGCATGATTGGTTGTCATCTTTGCCTCTTACCTGAAGTCAAATTGAGCTGAGAATGCTTTATTCCACCACACATGTGTCTTTAAACTTAAGCTAAAGGACCAGTTTGATTCTCTTATAATCATGTACCTTCCTTTTTCTTTTAAAGCCAATTTCTATAAGCAAAGTCCAATTCTATAATCAGTGGTCAGTAGAAGACATAAGCACAAGGAAAATATTAAAGATCTATCTGCTTTCAATCTGAAAATATGTAATTATATCCTGAACAATTAGGTAAATGAGCATTTGGCATAGTCATATGTTTTTTACTAAATATATATCTGTAAAAAATAAGGGCATTAAATGCTTCAGAATGATGTAAGAATATTTGGGTACTGATATGATCATTGTGGAATCTAGCTGTTATTCTATTGACTATTTAAATTAAATCAGAAACTCCTTTAGAGTTTGGAAAAGAGAATTTCACTGCAATCAGTTTTCTTATTAAATTACAATTAGAGAAATACAGAAAAAAATACCCTTATTAAAGGAAATACAATGATGATGTTCTCAATACTGTTGAAATCCAGTAAAAATAACACCATAAAAAGGAAAGTATACCTATATCTAACGGAAAATATTATTCCTAAGATTAAAGAAGAAGATCATCCATGACACTCCAAAAATACCAAAGTTCATTGATTCTTCCTTGAAAAATAAATCCTGCGGAAAACAAGGATGACCTCTTAGAAAATGTTGCCGGACCTTTTTCCCTTCTCAGTCCCACCCTCTAGAATGGCCCTTAGAATCCTTGTCTCTTCCCTCCTTCCCAGTGACAGCCCCGGCTAATTTCTCCACCACCTTTGGAATTACCTAACCATTTACATACAATCTGTTCCCTTCCTCATAAACCCTCCCTTTTCCCCACCTTTTTGAAATCTTAGGCCACAATATATATATATATATATATAAAGAAAAGAAAAATCCACATGCTGCTGTGGGAACCTGGGTCGACTTACACCTGCCTTTGAAAGGAAAAAAGGACCCTTAGGAACAAGAACTGTCAGAGGTTGGAGTAAAGAACAGGTCAGAAAGGGAGTATTTCATGAAGACTGCCCTTTAATATTTTAAATTACCATCCCCCAATTTCAAGTCCACCTTACCTGAACAACTGTGCTTTGTACAAAAACAAATACAAACCCATTTTCAGTGAGCCTGTCACTCCATGATCCCATTTCTGCCACAAAATGTTTCTTAATATCTGCAAGAAGAGGGACACTAAGGGTCAAGGGCATATTTCTGAGACTTTCCCCCCCTCTGGAACTGTCATTCCAAAGGAACCAGGAACCAAAAACTGGGGAGGAAAATGAATGGATGCCCATCAATTTGGGAGAATAGTTGGGTAAATTGTGATATATGAATGCTATGGAACATTTGTTCTTAAAAGCCAAACAGGATGAATACAGAAGAAGCTTGGAGAGACTTACATGAACTGATGCTAAGTGAAATAAAACAAGGCCGAGATCTTTACACTTCCCAACAATGCTGTATGAGTGGATATATTCCGTGGAAGTGGATCTTTGCAAAAGATCTAACTCAGTTTCCAACTGATCAATGATGAACAAGAAGCAGCTATACCAAAGAAAAGAACACTGGGGTAATGTAAACTGTTTGCCTTTTGTTTTTTGCTTCCTGGGTTATTTCTATTTATATCTAAAAATATGTGACATATTTAAATATGGGACTTTCCATCTGGGGGGAGGGGTGCAGGAGGAGGAAAAATTGGAACAGAAGTGAATTCAAGGGGGATAATGTTGTAAAAATTACTTTGGCATAGGTTCTGTCCAATAAAAATTTTATTTAAAAAGTGGGAATAGGAGTTTTCCCCAACTAAATCTGTCTCATAGAACAGGACCACTAAACTCCTGCTGAGGAGAAGGTACTGAAGTGGAGGGAAATGAATCTCCTGATCTCATGGTCTCCAAAGACAACTCATTATCACTTCTTTACCCATTTTTTTTTCCTTCAGGAACATTCCAGAAGAGGAAAGAACAAAAGCCAGGGGATAGAAAGATGTTAGTGGGAGGTTCCAGGGACCCAAAGAGGTTCCTTAGCTCCAGCCATAGACCCCCTGAGCAGAGAGGGCTCTGGGAATTTGTGACATATGTTGTGCTCCTGTAATTTTTCTATCTTTATTGGCTAATAGGCTAAGCACTGTCTAAAAAACCCCAAAGACTATTTATTAAAGGGCCTACTGTTGCTATTGTTGTGTTAAATGGGTTAGGAAAGAAGAGGCGGTGAGTATTTATATCCTTGTGCCTTTCCTACTCAAATTGTCCAATAGGGCTCAAGGAATGAATTCCCTGCCTTAATTTTTTATCATACTTACCATAATATTAAATTGAGTAATACATATGTACTAAATACATGTGAAGGACCATCCAGAAGCCAATGACGTCCCTCATCATCTTTCCCACCTCGGATCCATTGACATCATCTCTTCCTCACCTGAAACACATCATACCAACTGAGAATAGGTGACCTTCAAACTCTGTCAATGGCTGGAAAGACGTTCCATATTGGTCTTTGGAATCTTCATAAGAAAAAAAAGGTCAGTTATGAGACATCCTTCCAGAAGAGAGGAACATTCTGGGTCAAAATCAGGAGAAATGTGAATCTAGCTGAACATAGAAGGAAGAGGGATCGCATAGCCATAGCCCAACCTTCCCAACCACTGTGTTCAGGGGTCTCACTTCCTTAGCATGTTCTATGGCACCATGAAGCAGAGAACAAAGAAATAATATTTAAGACCAATCGATACTTTTCCCCATTAAGTATTAGAAGTTATATAATGATCAATCCTGATGGATGTGATGCTCTACAATAACAAGGTGGATTGAACTAGTTGCATTTTGTTCAGTGATAAAGAGCCCCTTCTACCCAGGGAGAGGACTGTGGGAACTGAGTGTGGAACCAACAGCATTCTCTCTCTCTGTTATTTGATTGTATTTTGTTTTCCTTTCTCAGTTTTTCCTTTTTCTTTCTTCTTGATCTAAGTTTTCTTGTGCACCAAGATAACTGCATGAAATATGTATGCATATATTGGATTTAATATGTGTTTTAACATATTTAACATGTATTGGACTACCTGCCACCTAGTGAAGGGGTAGAGCAAAGGAGGGGAAAATTTGGAACAAAGGTTTTAAAGTCAATCGGAAAAATTACTCATGCATATATTCTGTAAATAAAAAAGCCTTAATAAATGAATGAATGAACGAATAAAAGTATGAATGAATAAATAAATAAATGAATAAATAAATGAAATTTCTTTAAAATGCTGCTATTTCTTTTTCTCTTCTTCTTCTTCTTCTTCTTTTCTTGCTCCTGTTCTTCCCTTCACTCTTTCTCTTTTCTTTCCCCCTTCTGTCACACCTGAAGAATCATATGTTTATGTCATTGCTTATACTTTGCAAGATATCTTTGGGTTTGGGGACTTTTTTCTTCTTCTCCATTTATTTATTTATACTGTCATTTATATACACAAATGAACAATATCAAGAAGAATCTTCTCAGTCATCTATTTTTTAAATAAATAAACAAGCATTAATAAAGCTCATTGGGATTCAAACAGGCTTCTTGATAGTCTTAACTTTAAATGCAAATCATTCTTGTTCTCAATGAATGGACAATAATTGACAAAACCCCAAACTCATTTGGTTTTGATGTTTGTTTGTGTTTGGTTTTGATGGTTCAATGTATAAAAAACAATTTTTCTACTCTGGCAACAAATCTTCCTGTCCCACAGTGATACTTTAGGATATCTTGCACTCCAAGAGATATTCTGCGAGCCAATTCACACTGGCCTAATTGCAGTTACTCAAATAAGGAGCAATTTATCCTGACTCCTGGCATTTCTTTGGTTGTTTGCTGCCTGTCACAACGGCCAATTCTTCCTATCTCCAGCTTCTAATCCTTCAGCTGTCAGTTTAAAATTCTTCCTTCTACAGGAAGTCTTTCTCTATCCCCTTTAATTGTAGTATCTTCCCTCTGTTGATTATTTCCCATTTATTATGTATATAGTTTTTATGTAAATAAGTATTTATATGTTGTCTCCCTGCTTAGAATATAAAGTCCTTGAGAACAGGTACTATATTTTAGCTTCCTTTGTATCCTCAGCCCTTAGAAAAATATCTAACACATAGCAGATACTTTTTTTTAAAAATAACTTTTTATTACCAGAACCCATGCCAGGGTAATTTTTTACAACATTATCCCTTGCACTCACTTCTGTTCTGATTTTTCCCCTCCCTCCCTCCACCTCCTCCCCAAGATGGCAAGCAGTCCTATACATGTTAAATAGGTTACAGTATATCCTAGATACAATATATGTGTGCAGAACCGAACAGTTCTCTTGTTGCACAGGGAGAATTGGATTCAGAAGGTATAAATAACTCGGGAAGAAAAACAAAAATGCAAGCAGTTTACATTCATTTCCCAGTGTTCTTTCTTTGGGCATAGCTGCTTCTGTCCATCCTTGATCAATTGAAACTGAATTAGATCTTCTCTTTGTCAAACAAATCCACTTTCATCAGAATACATCCTCATACAGTATCGTTTTTGAGATATATAATGGTCTCTTGGTTGTGCTCATTTCACTCAGCATCAGTTCATGTAAGTCTCGCCAATCCTCTCTGTATTCATCTTGCTGGTCATTTCTTACAGAACAATAATATTCATATACCACAATTTACTCAACCATTCTCCAATTGATGGGCATCCATTCATTTTCCAGCTTCTAGCCACTACAAACAGGGCTGCCACAAACATTTTGGCATATACAAGTCCCTTTCCCTTCTTTAGTATCTCTTTGGGGTATAAGCCCAGTAGAAACACTGCTGGATCAAAGGGTATGCACAGTTTGATAACTTTTTGGGCATAGTTCCAAATAATAGCACATACTTTCGATTGACAGAGGGGATACTTCAGTCTTTTGGAAAATCTCATGTATATGTTTGTGGCTCAGTATTACCTAACAGATAAATATGACTAAGGTCTCTTTCACTATGGAAGACCATGCCATATGACTCTTTGGAAGTTTAAACAAAATCACTCAAGAGACAATATATAATGTTTACAAGACAGCATCGCCATTGTAGTGACTCAAGTATCAAAGTGTGGTAGGGCTGGAGAAAAATTTTAATTTAACAGCTTTTTTATGTCTTGCTCACTTCTATAAGTGAGTGGGGGCAGAGTAGAGGACCATTTTATTAGTTAAGGATTTTCATAATACTAGGGGTATAATATGAGTGGAACATAGAAAGTTCACCCAATACCTGGGTAGGCTACTTGAGTACCATCCTGACACTTTCTGATTAAAGAATGAGTGAAGAACCTCTATCTTGAGTGTTGTGGGAGTGCTTGGAGGTATTTTGGTGGAAGAGGCCATTCTTAGAATTATATAGTTAGTGCTTAGAGCATCTCCTAAGCCATTTATCCCAACCCAGGAATATAGATGAGGAAACATCCAGGGAGGTTAAGTAGATAAGTGAGCATCAGAGATGAGACTTGAACCCAGGCCCTCTGATTCATTCCAATGTAGCAAGCTTCTTGAATAATCATTCTTTATTTCCAGATAATCACAAAGGAGGCAAAAAAATTGAAACATTCTAACTTGACATAATAGATAGGAACTTAAATTATTTATCATCATCATGCTTTGTTCAAATACTGAGATGAAATCAAAGATGTTGGAAATGCAGAAAAAGATAGGGTACCAGGAAGAGTCCAAGAGAGAGAAAAGGAAAAAGAGGGAGAAATATGAAAGAACCTGAAGGTAATTTTTGGTAATAAGAGAATTGTTGATTGTAACAAATGATCATGTGGCAGAGAGGACCAAATCTCGATAGGATCATGACTCAGTTCTCAAGAACCATTTTTCAAATCCTGGGAAATGAACAAGAGCAACCAGTCTTACCTGAGGTCAATGTGAGCATCTGGAATAAGAGGAAGGAAACTGAAAAAGGTGAGAAAATGGACTCCCATGGTCTGATGGTCTTCATTATACCTGGAGGAAACAGAAGAGAGGAGAATGGAATGTGTGATAGGAAGACAGGGAGTTGGTACTGGTGATGAGACATGGGGTATTAACATGATAACACAACTAAGTCCATGTCTATGACAAGGATATGAAGATTCAGTCCTTATGATAGGAGGAGGATAGGGAAAATCAATGATTTTTATAGGAGGAGTGCTAATCAGTAAATATTACAAGTATATCAATTACAAGTCTAGGATCAAATAACTGCTAGTAATGGCCTGAGGTCATTTTCCTTGAAGACATGGGAAGGTATTGAAAAAAACCCAGATAAGCTGCATCTTTGTGTTACATGCAAATAACTCTGACTTGAATCTGGATCAACATCAGCTACCTACTCTATAGAAGGATGTCTGTGTCTCTTCATACATGTTTCCAACAAAAAGCAAGTGAGCAAGTCTGGCCTCAGAGATTAAAGCAGAGATGGTGTATGAAACTTGAGGGAAAGAAGGAAGCATCCTTAACCAGTCTCAGGAGCATTGGCCAATATGACCCTAGGAAGAAGAGGACATTTCTTGGGGAGAATGAATCCTTTTGGGGGAGGGTAACAATACATCTACCTTAAGTTGAATTCCTCAGGAATCAGAAATGTAAACTGGGATAGAGACAAGAATTTATTGGGACAAATAGAGATAAGCCATGTTCTATATAATGGTCCCACTTTATGTGTTAGAGTTGGGGTGATGGTCAGGGCGTTGTCTGATAGAAGCTATCTTTCTTCTCAAGACTATATAATTAGGTTCAGATACTTCCAAATGGGTATGATATACTTTCTTCCTTTCTAGGAGAGGGTGACTTAGTATCCACTTCTTTTCTATGTGTTTATGGGAAGGGAGTTGTTTCCTTCTTGGGAGAGAATGTGCCCTGTCTGGGGAGGTGGATACTCTATCCTCTGGGGGAGGTGGATACTCTATCCTCTCTTTCTTGGATAGAAAAGAGCTACCACATGATAGATCCTGTGTCTGGGCCTCCCCCTTCAGGCTAGCCTCTTGATGCCTGCCTCTCCCTCTTGTGATCTTTGATCATGGGTGGTGTTAGAAACCAGAGAAGAGACCTGCTCAAAGGTGAAAAGTACCCCCCTCAGAGATATGGGAGATGTAACCCAAGAAAGGATCAGTGTTTAAAGGCTGCTTCCAGTTCCTGATTGAGTCCCATTTGTCAAAAGGAATTCAGCTTTCACATTGGAAACTGGCAACTGCTAATTTGCTGCTACAATGATTGTTCCCTAATACTAGTTAATTCCTTCTCCTCTAGGACTCCCCCCACAGTCTCATTCATTCTCCTTTTTTCACTCTGAATGTATTTTCAGGGACTGGGCTGTAGACCCCTTCCTCCCTTAATACAGGGCCCCCATGTTTAACATATGTTGGATTACATGCTGTCTAGGGGGAGAAGGTGAGGGAAAAATTTTGGAATGCAAAGTTTTGCAAGGATGAATTTTGAAAACTATCTTTACATGTATTTTGAAAATAAAATGTTATTATTTTTAAAAATTCAGTGCCTCATCTCCTGAGCCCATTTTGTCCTCTATTTGTGAAATACCTTCAATTTGCAAATTCCTTTAGCCCTGTTTTGGTCCAGAGTCCTTGTGTCCATTCAAAAGCCTGAAGCATGTCAGCTTCTATTAGGGAAATGACCAGAGTTTATATTTTGAATCTATTTGGAGGTATCTGAGATCATGTGACCTTGGGTATCATAGAGAGAGGGATTTAATAGTCATTCTTTCTCAAATAATAATAGTAATAATTTTTTGTGCAACAATTTGAAAATTGCAAAATATTTTATAGATATTATTTCAAATAAACCTTTTTTTAAACAGACGTTTTATGAAGTTTTTCCAAAATATTTTCTGCTGGAAATTTGTTACACTCTAAATATTGGTGGATTCTGTAGCTTCAAAACTGATTCAGAGGCTTAATGTGGTATTGATCTGAGGGAAAGCACGAAGAGGTCAAACAAAGATCTGTATACTCTCCGCCATCCTGGCTCTGCTCCCCTCAAGTAAATCATAAAGAATCCTGAGTTGCAGATATCTTATTATCTCCATTTTAAAATTGAGTTAACTGATCATCAAAGATGTTAAGAGCTTTTCCCCATACTCAC
>NC_045426.1:640559405-640614405 GCF_902635505.1 Sarcophilus harrisii | reverse complement strand
AATTTGCACCACATCAAATTTCCCCTAATAAATTGGCAAAGATGTTCAGTGTTTTAGCAGTTGTGAAGAAATAGTCACACCGAAGCACTGCTGGTGGATCTGCAAATAGGTCCAGGTATTCTGGGAAACAACTTGAAACAATGTTAAGAAAATGACTAAAATGTCTATAGCTTTAACAGAGATTCCAGTGCTAGGGAAAATATCATAAAGGCAAAGACAGGAATATAATATTGCAAGATATTTATAGCAGCATCCTGTAGGAGAAAAGAAGTGGAAATAAAGCAGATGCCAAATGATCTGGCTTTAAAAATTGCTACACATGAACATAATGGAATATTACTATCTTTTAAAAATAGTATATAGGAAGTATACAGAGAAGCATAAGAAGACATAGATTGATGCAAAGTGAATAACAGTGAACTGAAAAAACTATACATACAATGAATACAGTAATATAAAAGGAAACCAACAACAATAAACAATCCTTGTTTAATTTTATTGATGTAAATTGGTGTAAAAAAATGGATGTGATTATTATTTCCCAAAGTGCAAGGTGTTGCACCTATTGGAAAAGTTGGCTAATTTGCTGGTTAGTTTTGTTGTATTGTTTTCTTTCTTTCTCTTATTATTTGTTGCAGAGGAGTTCTTACTAGGCAGAACAAAGATAAAGTGGGAAATTAAGGTGATGTAAAATCAAAAGATAACAATTTTTAAAATTAATGGTACAATTTGATTATTATAGACCTTAGAGATTAAAATATATTTCCCCTTTTTTCAAGTGTTTCATAAATCCTATTTGTTGCTGTATTTATTGAAAAAATCTAGGCAGTATTATTTTCTGTTTTATGGAATTCAGGATTTTGATTTGTTTCACAAATCTCTTGGGAAACTATGATTCTTAAGTTGACTTTGCACATCAGGGCCACTAGGTGGTACAGTGGATAAAGTTGTAGACCTAGATTCTGGAATATGATAGCAGTGTTCAACGAAGTACTTGAAGGTCTGCCATGTTGAAAATGGATTAATTTCTTTGCTCTGTGGATTCAATAAGTGGATGTTACTTAGAATCACATTTAGGGCTGATGTGAAGAAAAGCTCCCTACCAATTAGCTGTGTCCCAGAAGTGGGATGAGCTGCCTCAAGAACTGATTGAAGTTAATGAAGCCATGAAGCAGAGGCTGGATGGCTGTTTGTCAGGCACACTAGAATTTTTATTTCTTTTTCAAGGACAGATTGTACCATATCACAGAATTAAACAATATTAGAGTGAGCAGGACTTTCAGAGACCACCTAGTGGACCTATGCATAGAAAACCATTCTTACTACTATATATATACAATAGGCTTTTGTTTAGGGATCTCTTGCAATGGTGACTCCACTCTTCAGTAAGGCAGTTCATTCTACTGATGGCCACTGTTGGGAAGTTTTCTCTGGCATCAAGCTGAAATTTGCCTCATTGTAGCATTCACTCCCTTTATCCTAATACTATACCATGGGATCAGATGGAATAAACCTAATCTCACTGAGGTCTCTTCTAGCTCTGGGATTCTGGGATTCAAGAACAGTAATAGTAACAACTGATTAGGAACAATTATTTAAAAATTTTTAAAGTTATACATTAAAAACTTTTATTGATACTTGTTTGAATTCTCATAATATTCTAACTACACAGAATGAAAGTTTTCAAAACTTAATTATCAAGTGGAAGACATTGGAACTATGTGCGAACAAGACAAAGTATATATAATTCCCATCATATTCTTTGCTATCAGAGGTGTCCTGAAAGTACTTTCTTTTTTTTTTTTCATCTTTCATTTTTTTTATTTAATAGCCTTTTATTTACAGGATATATGCATGGGTAACTTTACAGCATTAACAATTGCCAAACCTCTTGTTCCAATATTTCACCTCTTACCCCCCATCCCCCCCCAGATGGCAAGATGACCAGTAGATGTTAAATATATTAAAATATAAATTAGATACACAATAAGTATACACGACTAAAACTGTTATTTGCTGTACAAAAAGAATCAGATTCTGAAATATTGTACAATTAGCTTGTGAAGGAAATCAAAAATGCAGGTGTGCATAAATATAGGGATTGGGAGTTCAGTGTAATGGTTTTTAGTCATCATCCAGAGTTCTTTCTCTGGGCGTAGCTGGTTCAGTTCATTACTGCTCCATTGGAAATGATTTGGTTGATCTCGTTGCTGAGGATGGCCAGGTCCATCAGAACTGGTCATCATATAGTATTGTTGTTGAAGTATATAATGATCTCCTGGTCCTGCTCATTTCACTCAGCATCAGTTCGTGTAAGTCTCTCCAGCCCCTTCTGAAATCATCCTGTTTACAGAACAATAATATTCCATAATATTCATATACCACAATTTATTCAGCCATTCTCCAACTGATGGACATCCATTCAGTTTCCAGTTTCTATCCACTGCAAAGAGGGCTGCCACAAACATTCGTGCACATACAGGTCCCTTTCCCTTCTTTAGTATCTCTTTGGGATATAAGCCCAGTAGTAATACTGCTGGATCAAAGGGTATGCACAGTTTGATAATTTTTTGAGCATAGTTCCAAACTACTCTCCAGAATGGTTGGATTCATTCACAACTCCACCAACAATGCATCAATGTCCCAGTTTTCCCGCATCCCCTCCAACAATCATATTATTTTCCTGTCATCTTAGCCAATCTGACAGGTGTGTAGTGGTATCTTAGAGTTGTCTTAATTTGCATTTCTCTGATTAATAATGATTTGGAGCATCTTTTCATATGACTAGAAATAGTTTCAATTTCTTCATCTGAGAATTGTCTGTTCATATCCTTTGACCATTTTTCAATTGGAGAATGGCTTGATTTTTATAAATTAGAGTTAGTTCTTCTATATTTTGAAATGAGACCTGATCAGAACCTTTGACTGTAAAAAATATTTTCCCAGTTTATTGCTTCCCTTCTAATCTTGTCTGCATTAGTTTTGTTTGTACAGAAACTTTTCAGTTTGGTATAATCGAAATTTTCTATTTTGTGATCAGTAATGATCTCTAGTTCTTCTTTGGTCATAAAGTCCTTCCCCTTCCACAGGTCTGAGAGGTAAACTATCCTGTGTTCCTCTAATTTATTAATAATTTCATTCTTTATGCCTAGGTCATGAACCCATTTTGACCTTATTCTTGGTGTACGGTGTTAAGTGTGGATCAATGCCTAGTTTCTATATATTAGTTCCCAATTTTCCCAGCAATTTTAACAGTAAGTTCTTATCCCAAAGTGGGGTCTTTGGGTTTGTCAAAGACTAGGTTGCTATATTTGTTGACTGTTTTATCCCTTGAACCCAACCTATTCCACTGATCAACTAATCTATTCCTTAGCCAAAACCAAATGGTTTTGGTAACTGCTGCTCTATAATATAGTTTTAGATCTGGTACATCTAAGCCACCTTCATTTGTTTTTTTTTTTTTCATTAATTCCCTTGAAATTCTTGACCTTTTGTTTTTCCATATGAATCTTTGTTGTTATTTTTTCTAGGTCATTAAAATAGTTTTTTGGAAGTCTGATTGGTATAGCGCAAATAAATACATTAGTTTAGGTAATATTGTCATCTTTATTATATTTGTCTTGCCCTATCCAAGAGCATTTAATATTTTTCCAATTGTTAGATCAGACTTAATTTTGTGAAAAGTGGTCTGTAATTTTGCTCATAAAGTTTCTGATTTTCACTTGGCAGATAGATTCCAAATGTTTTATATTATCAGTAGTTACTTTAAATGGAATTTTCTTGTAAGTCTGACTGTTGGATTTTGTTAGTGATATATAAGAATGCTGATGACTTATGTGGGTTTATTTTATAACCAGCAACTTTGCTAAAGTTGTGGACTATTTCTAATAACTTTTTAGTAGAATCTCTGGGGTTCTCTAAGTATACCATCATATCGTCGGCAAAGAGTGATAATTTGGTTTCTCATTGCCTATTCTTATTCCTTTAATCTCTTTCTCAGCTCTTATTGTCAAAGCTAGCATTTCTAATACAATATTAAATAGTAACGGTGATAGTGGGCAACCTTGTTTCACTCCAGATCTTATTGGGAATGGTTGCAGTTTGTCTCCATTACATATGATGCTTACTGATGGTTTAAAATAGATCCTGCTGATTATTTTAAGGAAAAGTCCATTTATTCCTATACTCTCAAGTGTTTTTTAATAGGAATGAATGTTGGATTTTGTCAAATGCTTTTTCTGCATCTATTGAGATGATCATATGGTTTTTCTTAATTTGGTTATTAACATGGCCAATTATATTGATAGTTTTCCTAATATTGAACCAGCCCTGCATTCCTGGTATAAATCCTACTTGATCATAGTGTATTATCCTGGAGATGATTTTCTGTAGTCTTTTTGCTAATATCTTATTTAAGATTTTAGCATCAATATTCATTAGGGAGATTGGTCTATAATTTTCTTTCTCTGTTTTCATCTTACCTGGTTTAGATATCAGTACCATGTCTGTGTCATAGAAGGAATTTAGTAGGACTCCTTCATTCCCTATTTTATCAAATAATTTATATAGCACTGGGGCCAATTGTTCTTTAAATGTTTGGTAAAATTCACATGTAAATCCATCTGGTCCTGGGGATTTTTCTTAGGGAGTTGTTTAATTGCCTGTTCTATTTCTTTTTCTGAAATGGGACTATTCAAGCAATTTACTTCCTCCTCTGTTAGTCTGGGAAGTCTATATTTTTGGAGGTAGTCATCCATTTCACTTAGGGTTATCAAATTTATTGGCATAAAGTTGGGCAAAATAACTCCTTATTATTTCTCTAATTTCCTCTTCATTGGTGGAAAGTTCTCCCTTTTCATTTTTAAGACTACTAATTTCATTTTCCTCTCCTTTTCTAATCAGATTTACCAAAGGCTTATCTATTTTATTGGTTTTTTCATAGAACCAACCTTAGTTTTATTAATTAGTTCAATAGTTTTTACTTTTTAATATTTTTAATTTCTCCTTTTAATTTTAGAATTTCCAATTTAGTATTTGATTGGGGGTTTTAATTTGGTCTTTTTAGTTTTTTAGTTGTAAGCCCAATTCATTAATCTTTTCTTTCTCTGTTTTATTCAAGTAAGCCTCTAGGGATATAAAATTCCCTCTTATTACCGCTTTGGCTGCATCCCACAAATTTTGGTATGACGTCTCATCAATTGTCATTATCTTGAGTGAAATTATTAATTGTATCTATAATTTGTTGCTTCACCTAATCATTCTTTAAGATGAGATTATTTAGTTTCCAATTACTTTTTGGTCTATTTACCCCTAACTTTTTATTGAATGTAGTTTTTATTGCATCATGATCTGAAAAGAAAGTACTTTCACTTAGCCTACCAAAAATACAGTTTACATGCTAACACTTCTATTATACTACAAAAATCTGTCATATTAATTAATCATTGGTGTAAAACTGAAAGAAATTTGGCTTTAGTGCTTGACTGAAAAAACTCAAAAATGCATTAACAGAAGTTTTCACTCTCTCCTGAGTGCCTCGTTAATGCCTTGTGATATTTTGGCAACAAAGGCAGGGCCATTATCAGACCCTATGGCTAATGGAAGACCGAGGGGGGATTAATTCACTTAGCATCTTTTTGACCCCTGTGAGAGCCATTCCATTCTGTGTGGGGAAGGCCTCTGTGCACCTTAGAGAAGTTATCTACAAAACTAACAGGTGTTTGTACCCAGGTGTTGACTGCTGTATCTCAGTATAATCTGCCTCCCATCTCTCCCCCGGAATATGTCCCATAAGCCTGATTCCCACACAGGCTTCTTTTAATTCTTTTTACATTTACTAGGGTGCAGGTGTTACATCCATAAATATAACTTTTGATCAATTGGTTGACATCCTTTATGTAATATTTGCTCAAATAATGATGCATTTTCTTTTCACCCAAATAAGTGAAATTGTGCAAGTCCTTCACCAGCATTCTGCTTAATGCTTATGGAATAGAAATTTTGTCCTGTATGTACCACCAGAGACCCTCCCTCTTTCCTCCTCCTCTGAGATGGGAAGGTATCTTCTGGAGGATAATATATAGGTATGGGGCGAGATGGGGATTGTCGAGGCAGGAAGAAGGGGAGGAAGTGGCTGCTCACCCAGCCGCTGCATCCACAGCCCTCATTTCCCACTGCTTCCATTGTCTCACCAGAGTGGTGACCTGGACAGTGGAGAATAGCAACAGAGAGGGGTAAACCTAGATAGAGTCTAGGAAGGAAAGTGTCTCTGCTTTATTCTTAATTTCCCTCTCAGCGAGGTCAGCAGGCCCCTTTATAAAGAGAGGCATGGATATGAGCTGTTGCAAAAGCATGGCAACTGTCACTGAAAGTATTAGTCATTTTTCTTTCTGCTGTGCCTAGGGCCTACATTAAGGATAAGCTCCACCTTCTGCAAAGAGCCAGAGGTGAGGGAGGAAACCACAGGGTAGAGAGGGAGGGAAAATCCATCACTGCTGCCCCAGAAACACGGGCACCCCACAACAAAACTGCTCCCATCTGTAAAAAGAATCAGGTCAGCGTTTTCCAGAGGGGTGTCAGAAAGGTCGGGCCTGGGACTGCTCAAGGAGCTGGAAGCAGTCATGATGGCAGGGTCAGAACCAGGATCTGGGAGCGAGGTGACAGGGCTCAAGGAGGACGATTTGGAGAAAGTGAGGCAAGGATAGGTCGGGAAGCAGGGCCTGATAGTGGGTAATCCGGGCGTTAGAGAGCCACCGGTCAGGGGCGGACCTGAGCAGAGCCTCAGCAGAGGGATGGGCAGAGATAGAGAGAGACTGGCCCAAAGAAAGCTTGTCAGCCTCCTCCAGCAGGAGGGCGGTCACAGCCACAGCCCTAAGACAGGGGCCACCTAGCTGCCACAGAGTCCAAGCCTTAGAGAGATAAGCAACAGAGAGATGCCCGGGGAGAGCTAGGGCGGAGGCCTTGGTGAGGATGGTCCTGAGACGATCAAAGGCAGCTGTTCAGGAGAGCCCCAGACAAGGGGGGCCCTGTCCCACTGTGGCAGAATAAAGCGGTTTTGCTATCTCAGCAAAGGAATGAATCCAAAAGTGGCAATAAACGGGAATTAGTGGGCCTGCTTTTTAGTAGTGGGGATGGAAATAGATAAGATAGCCTTGAAGACAGGGAGTGGTGGTGAGATTTGATAACAGCTGTGCTCAGGTGTTTTGAGTTTTTCTGGTGGCAATTAAAATGGAGATGGAGAGTGTCCAGGCAAAAGTAGATACCGGCTCAAACCCAGATAAGGAGGTAGAGGTGGGGAGGGGGATTATCTAGGGGATATAACACCAGATAAGAGACCTGGAGAAGGCAGAGCTGAGCCTTTTTATCAGAAACCCTGTAACCTAAGGATTGAAAGAGTTGCAAAAGGGCATGGGTTGCCAGCAGGCAGAAGGATTCATCAGAGGCTGCAAGGAGAAGGTTATCTACACACTGGACCAGAGAGCAATAAGAATGTTGCCTGTGGAAGGGTTGGAGGTCCAGATGGAGAGCTTCACCAAACAGGGTAGGGGAGGTTTTAAAACTCTGTGGCAGCCTGGTCCAAGTGACTGCCCTGAGAATCCCCTTTTGGGGATCTATCCACTAGAAGAGAAAAGAGATTGACTAGCTGGTGCAATGGGGTATCAAAAAGAAAGCATCCTTTAGGTACAGAACAGTATATAAAGTGTGACTAGGAGGCAGCAAGCTGAGTAGGGTTTCTGGATTTGGAACCATGGGATGGATACTTTCAACCCATTTGTTAACTTCCCTAAGATCCTGAACTGGGTAGAAATCCATAGTCCCAGGTTGCTTGACTGGAAGCAAAGGGGACTGCAAGCTACAAAAATACCAGCATTTCTCAATAGGTTAATGTGAACAGAAATTCCCAGGAGGACTTCCCTTGGCACAGGGTACAGAGTGACAGATACAGGAGAGGCAGTGGCCAGAAGATGCACAACCACCAATGCATGATGAGCAGCCAGGTCTGGTGTGTTATTTTCTGCCCACACCTGAGGGAAATCTGCCTGCAGCTGAGAGAGAAGAGGGGAGGCAGCAGGAGCAGGTGACACAGGGGAAGCCACTAAGATATGTTCAAACTGAAGGGGTAGGATGATAAGATGATGCTTCAGACTGGGGGGATTTAGGGTCAGAGAAGCCTGGTCTTCAGAGAAGGAAATGGTTGCTGTGACAACCACGCTAGCACCCCAGACACCTTAGAATCAGCCAGAGTCAGGATAAGCAAAAGTCCTTAGTTTTTATTCTTGGTCTTTAGGGATAGAAGTGAAGGAGATCTTCCACAACCGCCTTCTTCTTCGTCTACCGCAAAAAGTGACCCTGGCTCGTCTTACTCCATCCCTTAATCCCTCCTACAATCCTCTGTATACACCAATCATTGAGCCAGCACAGGATAGAGGGAAGGGCCGTTTTCCAAGCATATGCTAATAGAGTATTGTCCAATCAGTAATTAACCCTAAGTGCTTGAACTGACCTCAGTGCAAAGAATCAAGAGTTTCAGCCCTCTACAATTTGCCTGAAGTTTTCAAAGCAAGTCTCCACCAAGAAGGGGATATGGGCAGTCTGGCATGACTAGAAGGGAGTGGGTGACCCTACCATGCCCTAGATGGACTGTACATTCAGTATTCCAAGGGCAAGAAATAATTTTACCAGTAGCGCCTTGTATAGGGATGGATTTTGGATATACTGGATCCAGAGGTTTTGTTAGAGCAGAGTAAGTGGCTCCAGTATCAACCAGGAACTTGAAGCAGGTTGTGGTCCCTTTAAGAAACTGTATTTCCTATTAATCTGAGATTCCTTTCAGATTCCCAGGCCCTCGTGGCTGAGGCATATCCTCCCCAGACAAGTTGTCTTTCCAGGATGCCAGAGCCTTTGATCCAATTATAAATCCTGGTCAAAAAGCATCCCTTTGAATTCTAATAGGAGATCTGGGCTTGTTCCAGCCCCCCCTGGGTCTGATCCACCTTGGGTTCTCCCAGCCCCTGCTGGTTCTGATCTGCTCGTGTTTCCCAACCCCCACCATGACACTCCATATAATAGTTTCCATCAATGAAAGTCTTTGCAGATGGACCTTGGCAGCTCCCTTTGCTGCCAGGATCTTCTGTCCACTGAAAACTGCATTCTCAGGGGAAAAATCCATTTTCCTTAGATCTGCCCACTGGAATAATATTCTTCTCCACTGTTATCCTCTCTTTATCTTCATTTATTTCCCTAACCAGACTTTATACCTCTCTATAAAGGATTTCTAACCTTATTTCCAATCCTCATAATAAACTTCTTTTATCAATCTAGGTTTTGAGTCTGTAAATTCCTTTACAGAAAACCTCTGCGCCACCAGATGGGAGTCCCTAAAACTCCTTAACCTTGCGCTGAATCCCAAGGGGTTGTAGGGGAGCCAAACTTCTCCCTTTGGTTCCCTGAACCCCGAATCCACTACTGGGCTTATATCCCAAAGAGATCTTAAAGAAGGGAAAGGGACCTCTATATGCAAGAATGTTTGTGGCAGGTCTCTTGATAGTGGCCAGAAACTGGAAACTGAGTGGATGCCCATCAGCTGGAAAATGGCTGAATGAATTGTGGTATATGAATGTTATGGAATATTATTGTTCAGTAAGAAATGACCAACAGGATGATTTCAGAAAGGCCTGGAGAGACTTACACTAACTGGTGCTGAGTGAAATGAGCAGGACCAGGAGATCATTTTATACTTCAACAACAATACTATATGAGGATCAATTCTGATGGACATGGACATCCTCAGCAATGAGATGAACCAAATCAGTTCCAATGGAGCAGTAATGAACTGAACCAGCTACACCCAGCAAAAAATTCTGGGAGATGACTAAAAACCATTACATTGAATTCCCAATCCCTATATTTCTGCCCACCTACATTTTTTATTTCCTTCACAGGCTAATTGTACAATATTTCAGAATCCGATTCTTTTTGTACAGCAAAATAACAGTTTGGTCATGTATACTTATTTTGCATTTAATTTATACTTTAATATATTTAACATGTATTGGTCATCCTGCCATCTAGGGGAGAGGGTGGAGGGAAGTAGGGGAAAAATTGGAACAAAAGGTTTGGCAATGCTGTAAAATTACCCATGCATATAACTTGTAAATAAAAGGTATTTTTAAAAATATGGCTAATGTGGAAATCTTTTTGCAAGATTTCACATATAAAACTAATACATATAGTTTGCTTTCTCAGTGACTAGGTAGATGAGGGTTAGGAATGAAGAAGAGAATTTGGAACTAAAATTTTTAAAAGAGAAGAATGTAAAAAATAGTAAATCTAAAAAATACATTTTAGAAAATATCAAATAAATAAGAATTTGATTTCTGGAGTAGATGTCTTTTATCTATGAGAATTGGCCCTTCTCAACCTTAAGGGAATACTTCTGTGTGTTGACAGGGGGCAACCTGTTTGATTTTAGAATTTTTAATTCCAAATAGTATTTTTTTTGAGATTTTATTTAAACATTATTTTAACACATTTTTACAAAATTTGGAATTCCAAATTTTTCTTTCTCTCCTCCTCTCTTTCTTAAATGATAAACAGTTTGATATGTTATAATTGTACAATTATGTAAAACACATTTACACATTAGTCGTGTTGTAAAAGAAGAAAGAGAACATAAAAAAAAAGCCCACAAAATAAAGTGAAAAAGTGTACTTCTATCTGTATTCAAAGTGCATAAGTTCTATGAATTTCAACATTTTTCATCATGAGATCTTTGGAATTGTATTCTTTGTTTTGCTAAAAATAGTTAAATCAAGCAGAGTTGATCATCACACAGTATTGCTGTTACTGTACAATGTTGTGGCTGTGTTCATTTCACTTTGCATCATTTCATGTAAATCTTGTCAGCTTTTTCTGAAATCTGGCTGCTCATCATTTTTTACAGCACACAAGTATTTCATTATATTAATATGCCCCAGTTTGTTCAACCATTTCCCAATTAATGGGCATTTTATCAATTTCCAAATTTTGTCCATCATCAAAAGAGTGGATATAAATATTTTTTGTACATGTGTTTTCTCTTTTTTATGATCTATTCATGGTAGACCTAGCAGTGTTACTGTTGATCAAAGGATATCCACAGTTGGATTGCCCTTCAAGCACAGTTCCAAATTGCTCTCCAGACTAGTTTGATCACTTCACAACTCCCACAATGCCTTAGTGTCTCAATTTTGCCACATCCTCTCCAATATTTATCACTTTCCTTTTCTGTTCATAGTAGCTAATTTGATAGGTATGCAGTTGTACCTCAGATTTATTTTGATTTCCATTACTCTAAATAGAAGTGATTTAGAGAACTTCTTCATATGACCATGGATAGCTCTGTTTTCTTTGTCTGAAAAACTGCCTCTTCTTATCCTTTGACCATGTATACTTTGGTGAATAACCAGTATTCTTATAGACTTGACCCAGTTCTTTATATATTAGAGAAATGAAGCCTTTATGAAAGGCCTTTACTTGCTGCAAAGACTATTTTCCAACTTACTGCTTTCCTTCTAAGGTGCATTGGCTTCACTTATGCAAAATCTTTTTAATTTGATATAATCAAAATTACCTACCTGACATTTTGCAGTGGTCTTTATCACTTGTTTGATCATGAATTCTTCCTTTCTTCATAGATCTAATGGGCGAACTATTCCATGCTCTCTTGATTTGCTCATGACATCACTCTTTATGTCTAAATCATATATCCATTTTTTACCTTACACTGGTATAAAGAGTAAGGTCTTGAGCTATACCTAGTTTCTGCCATGTTGTTTTCCAGTTTTTCCAGTAGCTGGACAAATAATGAGTTTTTATCCAAGAAGCTGGGGCTTCAGATTTATCAAACTCTATGTTATTATGGTCACTTATTAACATGTCTTGTGTACTTACTCTTTTCCATTGATTCATCCCTCTATCTCTTAGTATCATAAAGTTTTGAAAATTGCTGCCTTGCAAGCAGTTTGGGATCTTGTTCCGAGATTTCCTCAAATTAATCAATTTGACACTTTCTTAATATATATCCTTGTTGAATATTTTCCTGCTATGGCTAAATCAATCTTTTGGTTAACTGTTGAAAAGCTTACAAGTATTTCATTTTGTTTCAATATTAAACATAAACTAGTCTGAATCAGGCTAAATTTGGAACATATCCATTAGAGGTTCCCCAGCAGAGGATAAATGACTATTTATTAGATATTTTTCTCAGATTTTACTTTTCAGGATAGATTGAATCATATAACACAATTACAGAATTTGAGAGTTAGACAATATTTCAGAAACCATTTAGTTCAACCCATACCTGAAAAAGAATCTGCATAACAGCATGACAACTAAATCTTTGATTAAACATCTCTAGTTAAAGGAAATTAGGTGGTACAGTGAATAGAGCACTGGGATCAGCATCAGGAAGACCTGAATTAAAATCCAGTCTCAGAAAATTCCTAGTTGTGAGTCTGTAAACAAATCACTTAATGTTAATTGTATATAGATAAGGGATCCACTGGAGAAAGAAACGGCAACTCATTCCAATATCTAAGAGAAATAACTTAATAACCAATGACTCAGAGAGTCTGAGTTAACTTCTTTTTGTAAAGATTTTAAAAATTCAGTTTCTGAAGTTTGAACTAACTTTCTCCTCTACCTAGTTTCCACCCAGCTAGGGCAGACATTGTATTCTGTTCAGGTTGGGGTGGGGCATAAATTCTTTGAAAAATTGCCCTAGGTTGGCAGGGATTTAGAAGGATAAGATATAAATAAAGTTCAGGTCCAGCTGTTCAGTGAACAGCTGGACCTGAACTTTATTTAATATTATATAATTATTATATATATATATATTATCATATAATTATTATATAATTATCTGGGTTAACTGCTGCCCTGGGAAACACCTGTCAAATAATATGTCAGAAAATAATATGTCTAAATGTAGGCATAGACATACACTTCATATCCCATACCAAAATATGATCAAAATGGATACATGATTTGGGCATAAAGGATGATACCATAAACAAATTAGGAGAACAAGGGATAATTTACCTATCAGATCTTTGGAGAAGGGATGAATTTATGACCACAGTGCATTCTTCCTCAGGGAAGGAATATGACTATCTTGAAGTTTTGGGAGTTGGAGGTGAGTGTAACAGGAAACTGAGGATATCTCTGATAATTCCAGACCCAATTTCAAAGGTCTGTTAATCATTAGGACTCTGGGAAGGAGAAAAAAAAAGTTTGCTCTTCTAGTAGAAATATTTGACCTCCTGAACCTCTACTTAACTTCTTAGAAGAAGCTAACTAATTAATGAACTGGAGATATTCTAAGGGGTCTATAAACTGGATAATCTCTATTTGTTGAGGAAGTCTGGGGTAAACCAAGTCTCCTTGGTTATTCTAGTTTAATGGATTACTTACCTCTAAACAAATGTCCTCTTTGTGAGGGAATTATATGGTTTCTTATAAAATCATTAACTAAGGTAGATTGAATATATGGCTTAGATTCAGTCTACCTGGTGAATTTGGGAAATAGAGTGCTCATATTGGATAAAGTAAAACAGTTGTAAAACTTGTCAAACTGAGCATCATAAAATTCAGGTCAAAATTTAACAAGTCCATGTTACTTCCAGGTATTAAGCAAGATAATGAGAATCTACCAGATTTGTAGGGGAGGGAGGCATTGTCATGATTTCTTATGGCTTGTGACTATATAATCTCCCCTGACTTCTGAAGGGGTGATCTCATTTTTCCTGGGGAACCCCAGTTTATTGGATGTCTGGTTTTCATGAGATTCCTGAATAAGCTTCTATTCTTCACTTTGAGAGACTTCTGAGAAGTCATTTTGACTTAGCATTTGCCATACCACACAGAAGGATGGTGAGACTGTGGACCAGCTGGCATTAGAAGAGAGAAAGCACAGAAGGTAGCATGCAATGCCTGCTGCCCATTCCAGGGGAGGATATAGGAATGAGGGCAGAATCCTATGTAGTTTGGATGCTAGTTCTAGCTTTAAACGGAAGAAGGAAGCAGAGAATGAGCAGGAAGAAGATAAGCAAGGAGAGGAGAGAAAGAAAAAAGATGGAGGGAGAGAATAGAGATGGAGAAAAACATCTTGTTCTTCAAAATAGCCCAACTTTGTTCCTTAGATGCCTCCAGATCAGGTTCTAAGACTCCTGGTCTACCTTCTTCCTTGGGCCCTCCCTTTCCTCTGGCTTCATCTTTGTTAGCCTTCCCCTTGGTACTCCCCCATTTCCTAGCAAATTGAGCATCACTGGTTCTGGGGAATAAACCTTGGATGATTGCCAGGGCAGTCTAGTCATTTTCTGTATGCCAGCAAGTCTAAAGAATAAGTTCCAGTTACTTGAACTACTGTCTCGTGAAGATAAGCTGAACACAAGTTAAAAGTATACTTAGTTTGAATGACTTACTTATTTTCATCTTGACAACAATGGAAGACAATCGCAAAAGAATAATAATAAAACATACTATCCACCTTCATAGAAAAACTCATACTGGCTGAATTCAGGGTGAAACATGGTATTTATCTCTTTATTGCTTTTTTTCTTTCATTTGAGTCTTCTTGTATAAAATGACGAATATGGAAGTCTTACATAATTGCACATGTATAAACTATATCTGACTGCTTACAATCTTGGGGAGGGGAGAGAAGGAAAAGAGGGACAGAATTTGGAACTTAAACCTTTAAATAAGAATAGGAAAAAAAGACTTCTGAGGTGGAGCCAAGATGGTGGAATAAAATCAGGGAGCTGCTCCAGTTCTCCCAGTTTCCCTGGAAAATCCCATGAAACCAAGCCTCTGAACAGAGTCTGATGGAATGAACCTACTTTCCAGCTCAACACAGACTGAAAAAAAGTTCAAAAAAAGTCAGTCTCATTGGGGTGAAAAGTGTGTTCAGACCAGTTCAGATAGACTGTGGGAAAGTTTGGTGAGAGGATCTTAATCACAGCAAATCACACTGAAGGCGCTCTGCCCTGCCTCAATCTAAGAACAAATCAGTGGGGCAGCTTCCAGTCCCAGCTCAGAAGGCAAACTCTGTGAAACTAGGCTGTTTCCTGAACAGAGCAGTCAAAGTTTCCCTCTGCAAACAGAGACCTTTGTGCTCAAAACCAAGGCTCAGAGTTGCACAGAAAGGTTGGGACAGAGCTCCTTATTTCTGAGAAGCCTAGAGAATTTTTTAAATAATAAGGAAAAAAACCATGTAAAAAATACCCTAAATATAGAAATCGAAAAGATAATGTGCTCAGTATTGGTGAAATTCTCTGAAAAGAGCAGTATCATTAAATAAAAGGAAATATATTTAGAGGAAAATTTCAAAACAATCATTATTATGAGCATGTAGAAGGTCAAAATGAGGATCCAAGAACACCAGTTCACCCAATCTTTCTTGAGAATAAATCCTGCCAAACAAAGGATAGACACTTCTTAGAAATTGGTCCAAGGTAGATTATATAGTTTCCCTTCCCAGATCGCTCCTCTAAGGAGGGGAAAACACTTGTCTCTTCTGCCATCCCCAGTCATCACCCTGAACTCACTCTCTCTACCATCTCTACATTACCTGACACACTGAATTATACACAACCTATTCCATCCTCAGGAGCCTTTCCCCTGCCCACCCCCAAATTCCTCAGGACATCTCTGGGCCACATGCTTCTGTGGAAAGCTGAAGAGAGTCACAGTCACAGCTGTCTTTAAAAGGGGAAAATGGATACCTGGGGTCAATCCAAAGACTGGAGTAAGAACAGAATGCGCACAGGGAGTTGACACCCCCTGAGATTGTTATTAGGACTGCCCTTTAATATTGTCCAATTACTCTCCCCCTCCCCATCCCTGCTCCCACGTCACTATTACCTGGACAACTGTGCTTTGTCCACAAATAACAAATACAAACACACACTTCCATTGAATAAGTCACTGACAGGATCCCATGCATGTGCCACATAAAAGCGTTTTTCTTTAGTCTTTCTGCAAGAGAACAACAAAGGTCAAGGGCATAACCACTCAAATGCTCAAAATTACCCTCTGGAATGTCAGCTTTGGCTAAAGGAGCTCCCCAAAAACTGGGAGTAGGAGCCTTCTCCAACTAAATCTGTTGCACAGAAGACTGCTGGCCCAGCTCTCCCACTGAAGACACAGAAGTGGAGAGACATGAATTGAGATTCTTTAGACCCTTAAAAGGTAGCTCATCACCACTTTTCTGCACCCATGTCTTCTCATACAGGAAATATCCTAGGTAAGAAAAGAGGCCAGTAGCCTCAGGGATAGAAGGTGTTATTGTTATTGGGAGTTCTAGGGATCCAGACACAATTCCTTAGCTCCAGTCTCAGACCTCTGAGGAAAGAAGGTTTTTCAGTCTCTGAATACATACATACATACATACACACACACACACACACATATATATATGTATGTATATATAATATAGTCCCACAACTTCTATCTGTACTAGCTTATAGGTAAAGCTCCCCAGAAAACCCCCAAATGTGTTGATTACAGGGATTACTGGTACTATTATTGGCTTAAATTAGTTGGGGAAGGGTGGAGGCAACCAGTGCTCATATCCCTCTCAAAATTGGCCTTTAGTTCTCTGCCTTATAATAAAATATTGAAATAATAAAAATTATACTTACGTCTCATTTCGAAAAACATGAATGAACAATATATATGTGATATTATCCAAAAGCCAGTGATGTTCCTTATCATATTTGCCACCTGAGGATCCATTGGTTTTGTCTCTTCCTCACCTGAAAGACACCATGTAACTCAGGAGTATCTGCCTCACATACTCTGTCCTAGCACAGGTAAAGGCATTACATATTAGTTTTTG
Organism: Sarcophilus harrisii; assembly: GCF_902635505.1. Classification (NCBI taxonomy): domain Eukaryota; kingdom Metazoa; phylum Chordata; class Mammalia; order Dasyuromorphia; family Dasyuridae; genus Sarcophilus; species Sarcophilus harrisii. The sequence goes on along the minus strand of NC_045426.1, from coordinate 640,597,526 downwards.
GAATCTCCTTCCCAAACAGGTCAATTATAGGGACATCCTTCTCCAGGAGAGGGGAATTGATGGCCCTGCTTAGGGAGAAGGATGAACATCTGACTGAACATAGGGAAAACAGGGGCCATGGTCATAACTACGAGTTTCCCAACCACTAGCCCCATCCCTAGGTCTCTCAGTATCCCACTGCTCCCTCTTCCATTCCTTGCAAACATTCCTTGTCCACATTCATTCTTTCATTCATTTATTTATTTGATTATTTTTGCTGAAGCAGTTGGGGTTGAGACTTGTTCTCTGAGGTCAGATTTGAACGCAGGTTCTTCTGACTTCAGGGGTGGTACTCTATCCACTGAGTCATCTAGCTGCTCCAGAGCATATATATTAAGAATAAAGTTAGACTTCAGAGGGGGCTACAAGGAGTGCATTAGTTATGATGACGTATTTCTTTCTATACTCTACAGTCAGTCAAGCACTTAGATAATAACCATTTATTATCTTCTTTGTGCTAGACGTTGTGCTAAGAGTAGAGGATAAAAAAAAGTGAAAGACAATTTCTGCTCTAAAGGACCTTACAGGCTAAAGGGATGATAACTTACAAACAGCTATGTACAAATATGCTATATTGAAGATAATAAGAAAGTCCTCTGTTCATTTATTTCTTCTTTCCTTCATTTTTCCTTCCATCATTTCCTTTATCTCTCCTTTTCTTCCTTCTTCCCTTTTGTCTTTTTTCCTTCCTTTCTTCCTTCTTTTTTCCTTCATTCCTTTGGTTTTCCTTCCTCTCCTTCCTTCCTTCCCTTTCATTCATTCGCCTCTCTCCTTTCCTCCCTCTGTTCATTTATACATTCCTTCCTTCCTTCCTTCATTCTCCTTCTTCCTTTTCTTCCTTCTTTCTTTCATTCCCTTATACTTAACACAGTGCTTGGCAAATATGAGGGACTTAATAAATATTTATTGAATTAAATTATTTTCAATTGCACCTCAGCAATAATGCTCTATGGTATGTGCTGTTATTAACTCCATTTTACATATGAACAAACTGAGGCTGAGAGTAAGGGAATGACATAGGATCACATAATTAGCAAATTGATGAGAAAGTGAACTCAGATTTTTGTTATTTCAACTTTGAGCATTTACTACGGCACTCAGCTCCTTCTAAACAAGGCTATATTCAGAATCTCAGGATTCAAAATCTTGTCTCACCAGAAATCAGAACAAATTTATTTCCCCATTCTCATGTGATATATTAAAAGTTCAAGAAATATAATTCTTGGGTAATTAATTATATTATTAATTGTGGCTAGGAAAAATTAATAAAAGAATAGTCATTTGATTGCTTCTTGTAAGCCAAAAACGGACCATGGCAGCCCACTGACACATATACCCTTGGTAAAGTGAATATTCCATGTAGATGGCAATCAACTTTGAGTAACAACTAATGAGAAAAATGAAAATTATAATGGGAAATGGAGTTATTCTAATGAGTGGTGATTTTAATCATGTCCCTCTTACTCCCAAATTTTCCCTAGTGTGGCCCATCAAGACAAATTATCAATGTCCATCTGTGTTAAATTCAATTTTATTATTAGAGCTATTTTTCATGAACTAATTTGATCTAGTAGAGAATGAGGAAATAGGAAAGGGAAAAAAAAATCCTGGATCTGCCCAACTGTAAGTGGAGCCATAATCATTTCTCTTGTTGGATTCATAAAATAATAGAATCAATCACAAACATGTAAGCCTTCTAGATCATATAGACTCTAGAGATCATCTCCAATTATCTGAAGTCTAAGAAGAAGCAATATGACTCCATATGAGTTACTGAAGACAAGGAGAGAAAGAAGATTCAAAGAAAACAAACCAAGAAGAATTGCTGGGATTTGTTAGGTAGTAAGATTTTGGGGAAGAAAAAAACCAGAATCTCCCAACTTTCTTAGCTCTCAGTGATTCTCTTACTCAATTCTTAGTTAGGCCCTGGAAAACAAATAAATAAACAAAAAGTAATGATATATCTGATCCTGCTCTGAATAAGAAGACAGTGGTGGAAATCTCCTAGGATAAGTAGTTTAAATCATGTCAAGAATTCTGACATATGAAGTTTTGTCATTTTTCCACACAGGAAAACATTCAGAACTAACATGGTAATGAGAAAAGTTTCCATGAGTCTTTCAGTCTTTCCATGAATTTCAGGAAGGAGATAGAAAGGCAGACACTGACTCTGACAGAGGTGGGGAGATGGTGTTGAGCATGGCACCAGGGCGGCAAAGGTCTGCATCAACCCTGGGTAGATAGGACGGCAGCATCGAAAATAGAAGATAACTCTTATCATTCATGGATGTCCTCCTTATCCCGAGCCATGAATCCAGGTGGCTGAAGATAAGCCTTTCTTCTCTTCCCACTGTCCATTCCCTTGTTCTGTTTTGTCCTTTTGGACAGAAACTTAAATCCAAAGTTTGCTATTACATTTAAACTGTTTGCTAATGGTTAAATTTATTTTTTTTAATTTAATTTCTCTAGATAAAAAATGTCAATCCCTATTGTGCCCTTGATTTGAAACTACCCCAAGGGGCAAGGATTATAAGCTTCCCTGGTCATCAGATTGACATTTTAGGATTGGAACTGTGGGGCTGGAGCTTTAGGCCAAGACGTTTTCTTCTGGTGTTGGGGGCCAGGGAAGGAAGAGCTGGACTGTGACCAGTGTTTCCCTCAACTTGAGGCATATGAAGGGGCATCGAGGTGGTGCAGTGGATGGAGCACCAGGAAGACCTGAGTTCAAATTTGGCCTCAGACACTTACCACTTCCTAGCTGTGTGACCCTGGATAAGTCACTTAACCCCAATTGCCTCAGCCAAAAAGAAAAAAAAAGAAAAATTGAGACATATGGAGATCAAGACTAGAGTGGTTGGACCTGGCAACTATTGAAAACCCCATTTGTTGCTGAAATGAAAAAGAAGGTAGCTCTCTCCCATTGTGCTTCCCATACATTTCCTAAGATCCTGAATGAAATGGCCTTTAATCTCATTCAATACCTGAAAGTGTGTGATCAGATGGGAGCTGGGGGTAAAGGGTGCCATGTAGAAGCATATTATTTTTTTCTCTTCATTTGTATAGTTGTAGTTAACTATATGACCAGAATATGCTGAGTGTCCTTTGAATATGGGAAGTAAATTTAATTGATAGATAAAAGAAATCCTAAGAAATCCTAAATCTTAACATGTATTTTAAAAACAAAAAGCTACTATTAAAAATTTCAGTGCCTCATCTGAGTCCCCTTAATGCCCTATTTCTGAAGTGCTGTCAACTTACAAATTTCTTCAGCCTTATTTTGGTCATTAAAGACATGACCAGAGTTCGTATTTTGAATGTATTTGGAAGTATCTGATATTGTGTGGCTTTGGGTCTCACAAAAGAAGAATTTAATAATCATTTTCTCATAAGCTTTTTGCATAACAATTTGAAAATTGCAAAATATTTTACAGACCTCATTCCAAGTGAATCTTTTTTGAAACAGACATTGATTGAAGTTTTTTAAAAATATTTTATGTTGGAAATTCGTTACACTCCAAATATTTATGGGTTCTGTAACTCCAAAACAGGTTCATAGGCTTGATGTAATATTGATCTGAGGGAAAGCAAGAAGAGGTCAGACAAAGACCTATGTACTCTCTGCCATCCTGACTCTGTTCCCTCAAGTAAATAATAAAACAGTCTGTGTTGAAGGTTGAAGATATCTTATAATCTCCATTTAAAAATTGAATTCACTAATCATCAAAGACTTTAAGGTCTTTCCCCCATACTCCCAGAGTTTGAGTCACCAGCAGGATATGAGCCCATGTTTTCTGAATTCCAATTTTCTATTCACCACCTCATGTGTTCTCTACTCATGGATATTCCCTACCTCTGCCCCAAATTCACACACACACTCTCCTCTCCTAGCAGACTCCATGGACTTCCCAGGGAGTCCTCTCTCAAGTCATCAGGCTTTCTGGTCAATTTCCTTCAATAAAATATTGGGAAAAAGGTAAATGAGGGAATGGGAAATCATACCATTGGGAGTCACAAAGATGAATGTGAATTTGGAGATTATCAAATCCAACATCTCCCTCCCCTCCCTAAACACTCACACCTGGAATGCCATCCCACTCCACATTCACCCAATCCACATCATTTTGTCATAGAAAAAACAGTCAAAAGACAGAGGCGGCTTACAGAAGGTCACACGTGATATTTGTGACATTGCCTACCTTGGCATCCAGAGGAGATCTCCTACAGCATGGCTATATTCAGTGTTCTATCTAAAAGTGAAAATTCAAATAACATATTAAATCAACTCAATATTGTGAAATGCCAGAAGCCTATTGGGTAACAGTGGGTCAGATGACAAGCTTTGGTTACTGTCACCAAGTAGGTGGAGCTCTAGAACTGTATCTGGAAGCATAAAATATGAAAGATATCTGCAGATTTACTCTGAACTGGAAGCCGTCTTATAAAAAGATGATGCAGGAGTAAAAAGCTATTGTGAAGGGAAAAGTGAGGTTCAAGATAAAGTACAGTGGTTCTACAAGGCAGCATTAGGGACAGTCTCTGAAGAAACCTTTAATTGGTGGTATCTGGTGCCATAAGTTATTCTTCAGTCTATTCATTGTGGAGCTTTCCATCCTGTTTGTGCTCAGTGATAAATAAAGTGGCCTCTGCTTTATGAATGGCTATAATTAATTGGAGCTGAAGGAATAAACAGCATAGAAACCAGATCACAGGATCACAGGAGGGTGAGGGAAGAAGGGAAGACACTCACCATTGAAAAGGTGAGCTGCTCATCCAAAGCATTCATTTTCAAGAAAACAAACATGTATTAGGTGCTTCTATAGGAAGGGCTTTGTTTTCAGTCAATGGGAGACATAGTAGAGGGAAGGGACAGAGACACACAGAGAAGGGAGACAGACAGACAAACAGCCAGAGACAGAAAGAGACAGAGACCTAGTAAGAGGAAGAGACACAGAGAGAAACATAGACAAGTAGATTCAAAGACCCAGACAGACAGAGACAAAGAGAAATAAAGACAGAGATAGAAAAGTATGGTTACAATGTTAAGTAGATAGGGAGGTCAAGCAATGAAATGACAGACTATGGAGAGAGGAATCTCTTCTAATCAGTGGAATCAGGAAAGGTTTCTTGAAGCAGAAATGACTGAGCTGGTATTAGGAAGATAAGGAATGACAAATGATCATTCCTCAGGCTACAATAATGCAAACTATACCTTTACTCAGTCTCATTAAATGATGCAGGAATCAAGGACTTACAAACCTTAAAGTGCTATTTAAACACTAGCTATTAGAAGGGCAAGATGTTGTAGTGAATAGATATAATGTTGGACCTGGAGTCAGGAAGACCTGGAAAGCAATTTGGGAACACAATTTGTTAGGAAAATCACATCATATACCCTAATAAGCTTGAGATAGATATGTGATTTAACTATCAAAGAGCATGTCATTAAAAGTGCTTATAAGATGTCTTTCACAGTTATAGTTGGGAGAGGGAAAGAGAGAGAGGGAAAGAGAGAGAAAGAGAGGGAGGGAGAGAGAGGAAGGGAGAGAAGAAAGGAGAGAGAGAGAGAGAGAGAGAGAGAGAGAGAGAACAATAGTCAGAGAAAATTACACTGATCACCAAAGAAAAGATAAATAATCTTTGTATTTGGCATTGTGTTATGTGAATAAAATGAACATCACAAGGATTTAAAAAAAAAAGAAACTGTCAACTGGGAAGAATGAACATCATGTTATCTCTTTTCTAAGCATATGATAGCCAATATGTATAGGGAACCAATAGAAGTATAAGAGACTAAGAGCCATTCCCTAAGAGATAATTGGTCAACGAATATGAGCAAAAGAGTAGTAAATGACTAAATACTGTAAAAATTTGCACCAGATCAAATTCCCCTAGTAAATTGGCAAAGATGACAAAAGTTAGGAGAATTCAGTATTGCAGTAGTTGTGTGAAGAGATAGTCACACCGAGGAACTGGTGGGGGATGTACAAATTGGTGTAAGTATTCTGGGAAATAATTTGAAATAATGTTAAGAAAATGACTAAAATGTCTATAGCTTTAATAGAGATTCCACTGCTAGGGAAAATGCCCATAATGAAAACAAAGACAGAAATATAATACACCAAGATATTTATGGCAGCATTTTGTAGGAGAAAAGAATGGGAAATAAAGTAGATGCCAATTGATTGTGGATTGGCTAAAAAATTGTTACACATGAATATACTGAATATTACTCTGTTTTTTAAGAGTATATAGGAAGAATATAGAGAAGCATCAGAAGACATAGAGATTGATGCAAAAGGAATTAAGGTGAACTGAAAAAGTATATATACAATGAATAAAGTAATATAAAAAGAAAACAACAATACATAATCCTTGTTTAATTTTTTTGATGTAAATTGGTCTAAAAGAAGAGATAATGTATTTCTAAAAGTGCAGGGCATTGCATCTGTTGGGAAATTTGGTTAATTTGCTGCTTAGTTTTCCTGTGCTGTGTTTTTTTTCTTTCTCTTATTATTTGTTACAGAGAATACTTGTTAGGCAGGAGAAAGAGATGAAATGGGAAATTAAGGTGATGTAAAATCAAAATTAAATATAAAAAATCAATGGCAAAATTTGATTATTATATGCCTTAGACATTTAAATATATTTTCTCTTTCTTCAAGTGGTTCATAGATCCTATTGCTTTGCTGTATTTATTGAAAAATTCTAGGCCATATTATTTTTTGTTTTATGGGATTCAAGTTTTCATTTGTTTTACATCTCTTGGGGAAGCCTATGATGCTTAAGTTGTCTTTGCACAACAGGTCCATTAGGTTACAGTACAGTTAATAAAGTTGTAGAGATGGATTCCAGAATATATAACAGCAGTGTTCAATTAAGTAATTAAAAGTCTGTCGTGTTAAAAAATAAATTAATTTCTTCACTACCTGGGTCAGTAGATAGACATTATTTAGAATCGTAGTTAGGGCTGATGTGAAGACAAGCCCCCTTTCATCTAGAGCTATCCCAGAATTGGGATGGGCTGACTCAAGGAGTAATTGAAGCAATTGAAGTCATCAAAGAGGCTGGCTGGCTGCTTGTCAGGCACAGTGGAATTTGTATTTCTTTTTCAAAGACAGATTGTCTCTTATCACAGAATTACATAATATTAGAGTGAGCAAGGCTCTAAGACACCACCTAGTGGACCTATGCATAGAAAACCATTCTTACTACCGAATATCCAGTAGGCTTTTCTTTAATGATCTTTTGCAATGGTTCTGTAAGGCAGCTCATTCCACTGATGGACAGTTTGAAATTTTGAGAAGTTTTCTCTAGCATCAAGCTGAAATTTGCCTCTTTGTAGCATTCACTGCCTTTTCCCTAGTACTATACCATGTGGTCAGATAGAATAAGCCTAATCTTATTGAGGTCTCTTCTAAATCTGGCATTCTGTTATTCAAGAACAATAATACTAACAACTGATTAGGATAATAATTTAATTTTTTAAAAAATAATGCATTAAAATTTTTATTGCTACTTGTTTAAATTCTCATGATATTCTAACTACACAGAATGAATGTTTTCAAAACTTAAGAATCTAGTGGAAGACATCAGAACCATGTGGGAATAAGATAAAGTATATATAATTCCCATCATCCTCTCTGTTATCAAAGGTGTCCTAAAGATACCTTCAGTGAGCCTACCAAAAATACAGCTTACATGCCAATGCTTCTATTACACTACAAAGATCAGTCATATTAATCATCTGTGTAATAACTGAAAGAAATTTGGTTTGCCTTTAGCCTAGGGTGTTAGATGAGAGATCTAAGTGCAGGTACTGAGTAAAGGTGATGAAGAATCAAGTGGGTAATTCAAAAGATCTTCAAAGACCACCAGACTGCAGGGATAAATCAAGTCAGGTTTCAGAGTGCATTTGGTGACCAATGTCAACAATCATCTCAGAGTACTATGTCCCTGAGGAAAACAAGAGACCTGCAATTCCTCAGGATATATCCCAAGACCTGTTCAGAGCCCTGGTTCTTTTTGCTGAGAAGAATGAAGGGTGGACAAGAGAGTGATCAAAAGAAACAGAGATTTAACGTGGAGTTATAGGTACTGAGGCAAATTCCCTGGGGGTGGAAAGGATAGGGCTATGATGTATGTGTAAATTATAAGTAACGTCTAGGATATAATTACTTCTATGCATTGCTGATACAAAATGGAAATATTATTTTCTGATATTAACTGATATTAACAATTTCCTTGAGGTAAGGGAGAGAAGTGCAGTCTTCTCTTCCGTTTGGGAAACTTCCCTAGGGAAACATGTCTACCATGAAGCACTGGGGTTGGAAGCATGGTGAGGTTGTGGACTAGCTGGTACTAGAAGAAGAAATGACAGAAAGGGAAGCAACACCCTTCCATCCCAGGGAAGGATGTGGGAATAAGGGACCTTGTCCTGGTTGTTAGGTGCGAGTTCTAGCTTTAGACAAAAGAAGGAAGGAAAGAGTGAGCAGGAAGAAGAGAAGAAAATTGGTAGAATGACAGAAAGTTTTTTTAAAAAGGAGGTAAAGAGTAGGAATAAGGAACAAAAAGGGATTGTGATATTATTTTTTATCATAGTCCACACCGTCTTCCTTAGATAACTTCAGGTCATGTGCTGAGTCTCCTGAGTCATCCTTCTTTTCCTTATTTCATTTTTGGTTGCCTCCCCTTCTGACCATTCACCCATTCCCTCCCAAGTGGAGCATCAGTGACTCTGAAGGTAAAGCTCTAGATGACCCTAAACTTTTTCTCCAGGGCAATCTGGCCATTTTAGCCAATAAAGTCAATCAAGGGGACAAGCTCTAGTTACCTGAATTCCTCTCTTGTGGAGATAAACTGACTATGGATTAAAATCATCTTTAGTTCAGGCAGCACAAGGATTCTGCTTTCAATATTGGTGAAATTTGTAGAATCAGTATCATAAGAAAGAAGGAAAATATCTAGGAAGAATTTCTCAATTATTCCTAAAAGGGTGATAAAGATCACCATGAGACTCCAAGCAAGTCAGTCAATCCAATCCTCCTTGAGAATAATTCCTGCAGAGTAGACCATGTCTTATTACCTCTCAGAGAGTACTTCAACATAAACTATTTAATTTCCTTTTCCAGTTTCCCTTCCTTCTATAGGATGTCTGAAACCACATGTCTATTCTTCCACCTCCAGTCACAGATTAAAGTTGTCTTTCTGTATCACACCTGGATTAACTGATACACCAAATTATACACAACCTTATCCATCCTTAGGAACCCTCCCCTCTCTCTACCACCAAATTCCTCATGAGATATCTAGCACAGTATCCAGGTGACAGTGAAATCCACAGGAGAAGAGAAATCCAAATGCTGCTATGGTAACCTAGGATGAGTCACACCTGCCTTTGAAAGGGAAAAGAGATACTTGGGGTAAGGATTGTTTAGATATTGAAGTGAGGATAGAATGAGGATGGGTAGTTGATACCCACTGAGTATTTCATGAGGAATTCCCTTCAATATTATCGACTCCCCCTTCCCCAATTCTGGCCCCCAGATCCCCATTACCTTGGCAATTATATATTGTCCATAATTAACAAATATAAAGACTCACTTCAGTAGAATAAGTCACTGCCAGGATCTTGATCAACTGACACCAAAAAGTATATTTCTGAAGATCTGCAAGAGGTCACCAAGGATCAAGGACATAACCATACAGATTCTTTCTCCAACCCTCTGGACCACCTCCCTCCCTTCCTTCCTTCCTTCCTCCCTCCCTCCCTTCCTTCCTCCCTTCCTCCCTTTCTTCTTTCCTCTCTCCCTCCCTTCCTTCTTTGCTTCCTCTCTCCCTTCCTCCCTTCCTTCCTTCCTCCCTCTCTCCCTTCTTCCCTCCCTCTCTTCCCTGCTTCCTTCCTCCCTTCCCTGCTTCCTTCCTCCCTTCATTCTTCTCTCCCTTCCTTCCTTCCTTCTCTCCTTCCTTCCTTCTCTCCTTCCTTACTTTCTTCCTTATTTCCTTGACATTTGCTATGAAGAAAATGGTTAGCAAACTCTAAGCTGTCACAGCAATGGAAATGATCTCAGAGTCTCTCCTGGACTCATCATTCCCATTGATCATTGTCCTTTGTAAGTTACCACTGCATTTAAAAGTCAATGGGTCGGGGCAGCTAGGTGGTACAGTGGATAAAGCATCAACCCTGAAGTCAGGAGTACCTGGGTTCAAATCGGGCCTCCAACACTTAACACTTCTCAGCTGTGCAACCCTGGGCAAGGCACTTAATCCCAATTGCTTCAAAAAAAAGTCAATGGGTCCAAACATAAACTGATGACCATCATCCCTGACCAGCTCTAGACCTCATATGATTTAGAAAGGAGAATGAGAAGTATCAGAGCCCAAATATATTACACACACACACACACACACACACACACCTTGAGATGTATCAGAGCCCAAATAGATCAGTATATCTTACACACACACACACCACACACACACACACACACACACACACACACACACACATACCCCTTGTGCTAGTGTAAAATATTAAAGGAATCAAAAGCACCTGCTGAGACCAACCTCTTGGCTCTCTTGGTTTGGCCTCTATTCTTATTTCAAGAAGGCTTTGTCTTCCCTACACACATGTTAAGTACGGGAGAGTAACTGCTGTCTCAATCTAGGAGAAGACTTGCTGGTCTATCAAAAGGGGGACATGCTCAGAAGAGCCTCAAAAGCATCTTCCTACTTCCTTTCTCCTCCCTCTAAAGGGAGGAATCACTGGCTGCCAGTTTCTTTATTCACACTCTCTCTTCATGGATTAACTTGAGAAGGAAGGAAAGAGCACCCTTGCTTTTTGTAAAGTGCTCCTGAAAAAAAAAGAGTATAGAGAAAACTAGAACCTGGACTAGTTAAACCTCGGGCACAAAAAAAGTCATAGCAAAGAATAGTTCTTGCTTTAATATAAAAGCTACTGGTGATAGCCACATAGGGGTGAGTAGGGGAATGCTAGAAATTTAAAAAAAAAAACATAAAGTGAGGTGGTGAAAAGCAATAAGAATAGATGGATTTGAAAAGTTTGTCCTAAGGGATATCACTAGAAATGAATCTTAATGGATACAAAAAGCTCTAAGACTAGAAGATTAGGAGTTCAGGAGGGGAAAGAGTAGTTACAGGTTTGGAGAGAAGGTAACGAGTTACATTTCAGACAAACCAAGTTTGAGATACATCCAAGTTATCTATGTGAAAACGTACTTTAGGTAAGTTTTGGTAATCTCTGGAGCCTGAATTTAGGAAAAAAAATCAAGGCTAGGTATATAAATTTGAGAATACTCTGCAAAGAGAGGCTAATTGAGCACAGTGGATTTGATGAAATCATGCAGAAAGAGGTGGCAGAAAGAGAAGAAATTACAAGTTCAATTTAAATCTATCTGGGACTCACAACTTATTAGATGAACTTTCCTTATCTGCAAAAGGAGGATAATAAGGTTTGTACTAATTAATCAAAAGGTTATTTTGGGAAAAATGCTTTGGAACCTTGAAACCCTGTAGAAATCTAAGACATTAGCTTTCATATTATCATTATTTCAGATTAGAGCTCGGAAATCTGCAAGATTCTACACAATCATGAGAAAAAGTTCATAAGTACTTATGATAGTGAGAATTTGACTTGTGGACACCCCAAATGAACCTTGCCTTTTAAAAGCATTAATTAACATGGTGACATTGCCCCCAAGTGGCAGTACTGAGGAAGCACCTAGTAATTGGTTGGTTAACTGGAACCAAATATATAGCATTCAGAAAATCAGTGAGAATTACATGGTCTTTGAGCTAGACGTGACCTTTGAGATCATCTACTTCAATACATATAGAGTCAGTGAATGGCATTTCTAGGACTTGGGCCCAGATGTTTTGTCTCCTCCTTTATTTAGTCATTACACCATACTACTTTTGTGGGAAGAGGTTTACATATTTAATTTATTAGGCATTATAGAGTATAGATTCTAGGGACAAGCAAAACAGAGAGATGCAGGATTCTTGGATTAGTAAGAAGGCAGATGAGATTCAATTTTATGCTGACAGCAACAACCCAAAGTGCTTTGCCACCACAAAGGAAGCCATTAGAAACATTTTTGTCTGTGTGGTTCCTTTCCCTTTTATATGATCTCTTTGGGATACAGAGTAAGTAGTGGTATTGCTGGATCAAAGGTATATGCACAATTTAGGGATATTTCCAAATTGCTTTCCAGAATGACTGAATCAGTTCACAATTCCACCAACAATGCATTAGTGTTTCGCAAACTGGTTTATATTGAAGGCTCATAAGTCATCAAAATCATAGTAGGACATGTTTATCCCTGGTTTCTGAAAGAGATTATCTCCCTTACGACTGGAGAAACTACCTCAGTGCCACCATTCTACCTCCAGCACTGTCTACCTCTTCTAACCTCCCCTTTACACTTGCTCTACTTACCTTCCTTCTTTAACCATCCTTCTTGGTCATCCCTTCCCCTCTCCTTGTGAGCTCTAATACTGATAACAGTGATTCCACTATATTCACAGCATTATTATTTCTTGTAACTGTCCCATACTTGATAAGTCTAAAGTGGTTCTATAATGCCAAAGGTTAAATGATCATTCTTTTTTATATGTGGTAATTAGGAAATGTAAATGATATCATCCAAGGTTTATTATTTGTGCTATTATTGTATTTCTAAATAATATTGTATTTCTAAACCTATATTCTGCCATTTAAGAGTACATTGTTATCCAGAAATGCTATTAGACAAAAGTTTACTTTTAATCTGGATGTTGCTACACATGAATTAGACTTTTTAAAAGGTTGTGATTAAAAGAATTTTTTTGGATTTCCCAAAACTGTTAAATATTTAATGAAGTATATTTAGTGACAGGATACTGATACAATAGATACTACTACCGCTATTACTACTAATCTATCACTTATTTAATGTATGGTTGAACTCTAGAATATGAATAATTTTAGTTTACAAGTGAATGTTTAATGCATGTTAACTGTTTTTAATATCTTTTTATTAAATGTAACTGCTTCATAGTTGATAATTTTATATGAGTTTTTAGATAGGATCAACATATAATGCCAATGTTGAAATAAATGCTTTTCTGTGAAGGTAATTTAGGAGCAATAAACCCCCTAATTAGTAATTAATGGGATCCTAAAATCTGAGTTCCCTCAGTATAGGAGATTAGTTCATAGAAAAAAGAGTGTTTTTCTCTTTCTCTCCCCTCTCCCTCCCTGCCTGCGGCAGGGGTGTATGAACAAAAGAGAGAGAAACAATATATACTCAGTGCAGTGAAGATTATTTGAGATACGGGAAACATGGGAAGGAAAAAATTCATAATCTGTTTGTATTGACACTGTGAAGAGGGGATTTAAGATTTGGAATCTTTGGAAAAAGGGAAAAGAATTTTGCTGTCACTTAAAAAGACTCTGGCAGTAAACAGCATGCATTTGTATCATTATCAAAAGGCAGGTTTGAGAACTGTGTTAATGAAAATTCCAAGAAAAGGGCTTGCACTTTGGCAGAGAATTAGTATTTAACTCTTTCCTGACTCACAAAAAGAGAAAAGTTTTGTGTGAACTGGGAAACCATCAAAAGGTAATTGAGTTTGATCAGAACATTGAGTAACAATTTGGGGAGTCCTACAAATGAAAGTTAAGTAGTGGTCAATTTTAATGTAATATTTAAATTGATCTGTGTGATTGGAGATCTGACTGTAAATTAAAACCATTTTTGCAATGAATTATATTCTAGTGGAATTTTAAGAACTGAATCACTAAAAGACAATGAAAATTTTGTTTAAAATCTATTATCTTAATATAAGATTTATCTTATATTCTTACGAACCCTGTTTTATAATATTTTGTAAGCGTTATTTGGTTAACTGGATATTTTCACCTCTGCTGATAGTTAAGAGAAAGGTACAGTTAAAACAATTGGGCTATGACTTATGGAAATTGTAAGATTGTTAAATTTGGGGGGGGGTTATCATCATATTGTGAAAACTGGTAGTTACTGTGTGTGGAAAGGAAAGGATGAAGTGAAATCCTTATCTGGATTGGTTCTGCTTATTCAAAGCATTCCACTTTGGGGTATAGGATTGGTCATCAGGGGAAGAGAGGTTTTTTGGGTTGTATAGTTCCCAAATAAGGAATGAGTTTTCTTAGAATCTACAAGTTTATTATATAGAAATCATTTGTAATGATCACCTTAATACCAGGATGAGTTTAAACTTGAGGAGAAGAAGAAAACAAAAGATGCTAAATGAAATTTCTTATGTGTGTGACTCCTGATAAGTTTCTATTGCTTATTATTCCATGAGAGTAAAAATCACTGCATTCAGCTTTAAGCTGTGATTACTAAAACTTGCTATTTGAGATAAAACCTCTTGGGACTGTAACAGACACTGTTTTGAGTTCTGAATTCACATATGATTGTCATCAAGTCAGTAATCTATCATTCAAGAGAAATGCCACAAGTGACTCAGAGGAAGTGGTTTATACCTGGATAAAAGCTAGAAGGATTGTAACCTGCCACCCAGAGGTTATTGATTATCAGTCTTGCCTAGTTCCCAGGCCTTCAGAAACCTCTGACCAGTCTCATACAGTGCTTCTTTACCAATCTTGCCCAATCATAGGTTGTCATATATCTCCAGCCACCACCTCTCTGAGCGGTGGTTCTCCTATTCAACAGAGCACCCGAAGATAGAGGCTCACAAGCTAAGGTCTTTATTCCATGTGTTCACAACCTGCACTCTTATTCCCTCCCCTTACTCCTGTTGAACTCCACCTACTTCCTGGTCCCCACTGCTTATATAGGGTCTATGGGGTCACATGCACAGCCAATAAGGGAAGGAGATGTCTCCCGCTGATAATGGGACCAGAGCTTCTGCTCACGAGGTGGTCCATGCTGATCACAGAGACCACATCTGGGTGTCTCAGACATTAAGGTCTCTTTACTTACTGATTGCACTGTGCGAGTTTCCTCTCCAGACCCTTATAAAAGACAACCCTTGGTTTGTTATTGCATCATTGGTTGTCATCTTTACCTCTTACCTGAAGTCAAGCTGAGCTGAGAATGCTTTATTCTGCCACACATGTATCTTTAAACTTAAGCTGAAGGATCAGTTTGATTCTCTTATAATCGTGTACCTTCCTTTTTCTTTTAAAGCCCATTTCCATAATCAAAGCCCAATTCTATAATCAGTGATCAGTAGAAGACATGAGCACAAGGAAAGTATTAAAGATCTATCTGTTTTCAATCTGAAAATATGTAGTTATTATATCCTGAGCAATTAAGTAAATGAGCATTTGGCATAGTCATATATTTTTTTACTAAATACATATCTGTAAAAAAATAAGGACATTAAATGCTTCAGAATGATGTAAGAATATTTGGGTACTGATACAACCATTGTGGAATCTAGCTGTTATTCTATTGATTATTTAAATTAAATCAGAAACTCGTTTCGAGTTTGGAAAAGAGATTTTTACTACAATCCATTTTCTTATTAAATTGCAATTAGAGAAATAAACATAGAAAGAAATATCCTTATTAAAGGAAATACAAAGACGATGTTCTCAATACTGTTGAAATTCAATGAAAATATCACCACAAAAAAGAAAATATGGCCATATTCACTTCGCAAAATTATTATTACTAAGAATAAAATGAAGATCAGTATGACACTCCAAGCACACCAGTTCATCCATTTTCCTTGAAAATAAATCCTGCAGAGTAAAACAAGGATTGTTACCTGTTAGAAAGTGATGCAAGGTAAACTACTTTCCCTTCTCAGTGCTGACCTCTAGGATGGCTGGAATCATTTGTCTCTTCCTTCATTCCCAGTGACAGCCCACAGCTGGATTTCTCCACTACCTCTGAATTACCTAACACACTGTTACATACAATCTGTTCCATCCTCATGAACCCTCACCTTTCCCCATCCCAAATTCTTCAAGAGATCTCTGGACCACAATATATATGAAGAAGAAAAATCCACATGCTGTGATGGGAACCTGGATTGACTTACACCCGCCTTTGAAAGGATCAGAACTTGGGATCAGAACTGTCCAGAGGTTGGAGTAGGAACAGAATGTAGAAAGCGAGTATTTCACGAAGACTGTCCTTTAATATTGTACAATTACCATCCCTCAATTTCTCCCCCCAGTAACCATTACCTGAGCACCTGTGTCTTGTCCACAAATAACAAATACAAACACCCACTTCCAGTGAGCCTGTCACTGCCAGGATCCCATTCATCTGCCACGCAAAGGCATGTTTCTTAATATCTGCAAGAGGACACTAAAGGTCAAGGACATACCTACTCAGACTTTCCCCCATCCTTTGAAGTGTTAATTCTAGCAAAAGGACTGGGAGCAGGAGTTTTCTCCAACTAAATCTGTCTCATAGAAGATGACCACTAGCCCAACTCTCCTGCTGAGGAGAGAAGGTACTGAAGTGGAGAGATGTGAATCTCCTATGATCTCATGGTCTCCAAAGACAGCTCATTACCACTTCTTTGCACCCATTTTTTTCTCATACAGGCAACATTCCAGAGGAGGAAAGACAACCAAGCTCAAGGATAGATGTTAGTGGGAGGTTCCAGGGACTCAGGGAGAATTCCTTAGCTCCAGCCATAGACCCCTGAGCAAAGAGAATTCTGGGATTGTGATATATCTTGTGCTCCTGTAATTTTCTATATTTATTAGTTTATGAGCTAAGCACACTAGAAAACCCCAAAGATTGTTTATTACTGGGCCTACTGTTGCTATTGTTGTGTTAAATGGATTAGGGAAAGGGGGAGGCAGTGAGTATTCATATCCTTGTACCTTTCCTACTCAAATTGGCCAATGGGGCTCAAGATGAATTCCCTGCCTTTATTTTTCTCATACTTACCTGAGTCAGTGAGCAAAATATATGTACTAAATACTTATGATATCATCCAGAAGTTAATGATGTCCCTCATCATCTTTCCCACCTCAGGATCCATTGACATCATCTCTTCCTGACCTGAAACACATCATACCAACTGAGGATAATGTGACCTTCAAACTCTGGCATGGCACAGAAAAAGGCATTCCATGTTGGTCTTTAGGAATCTTCTCCCCAAGAAGAAAAAGGTCAGTTATAAAGACATCCTTCCAGAAGAGAGGAACATTCTGGATCCTGCTCAGGGAGAAAGATGAAGATCTAGCTGAATATAGAAGTAAGAGGGACCATAGCCATACAGGCCAGGCTTCCTAACCACTGTGTTCAGGGTCTGTGTTCTATGTGTTAACTGTGTTCTATGACATCTCATGAGGAAGAGAACAAAGAAATAATGTTCAGACCAGTGATACTTTTCCCATTAAATTATTCCCATTAAAGTCTTGTATGTATCAAATAAATGCAATACTTTTCCAGATCAAAATATCAGCCATTTCCTACATAAAAATAACAGCAAGGTAACATATTTGATAATCCCACTGATGAAATATGATGTTGTGGTTCCCTGATTTTAGGGGGGCTTCTGTTCCAACAATGAGTCAGGAAATCTTAAATCTTTTGGTTTTGGAGTTTGTCTCAGAGACTTCCTACAATTCCCAATCTGAGAACAACAATCTGTCTAATTCTGAATAGACTATTTTCCAGTTTGTTGATGACTGATAATCTTATCAATGGAAACCAAGTTCCAGAACCACCCCATTTCATTGCTGACTAATAATCTGGTCATTGAGAACCAAATTCCAGAGACTACTCCCTAGACCTATCCTTGGGCCATAGAATTAATATGCCAATGGTAGAACCAAATTCTGGAGACCATTCCTTCCTACCTATGAGCCATAGAATTAACATATCTATGATTGAAAGCTGGATAAATGTATCTCCTTGCTTCTCTTTCTCTGTGGAAATTCCTTAGAATTCCAGCCCACAGTTGTAATGGCCTTATTACTGCAATAAATCTTTGCTCCTTAGCTAAGGAGATAGGTTCAAGTCTGCAAATTCTTCTGAGACACCTGGCAACACTGTCTGGGACTCCAAATTTCTGGGGTCCTCCTTTTCCTACCTCAACATCATCATGCTTCTTTAATCCTATGCCATATCCTTTGGCCTATTCTAAGTAGAATTATGGGTTTTCTCAGTATATTTAAAAGCCCAAAGTATGCTTTAGTCAAATTGATTTGGGAATGTCTGATATTTGATACCTCTTCTGTCTTATCAATATACTAGCACTCTCTCTCTCTCTCTCTCTCTCTCTCTCTCTCTGTGTGTGTGCGTGTGTGTGTGTGTGTGTGTGTGTGTGTATGTGTGTGTGTGTGTGTGTACTGGATAAATAGAAATTGGGCGAAATGGTGCTTCTTCTACATCCCTTCCTGGCTACTTTCTTCTTTTTTCTT
Source organism: Sarcophilus harrisii (assembly GCF_902635505.1). Classification (NCBI taxonomy): domain Eukaryota; kingdom Metazoa; phylum Chordata; class Mammalia; order Dasyuromorphia; family Dasyuridae; genus Sarcophilus; species Sarcophilus harrisii. The sequence goes on along the minus strand of NC_045426.1, from coordinate 640,579,087 downwards.
AGTTTCCTTTTGCTCTCTTCCTCTCAATCTTCCCTTTTCTTTCCTCTGTCTGTTGAAATATGAAAAATTAACATTGGAACTTAACACTACATTGAAAAAAAAATTGAGAATAGAATCTCATATCTACATAGGTGCAAGAGAAGTGCAGGAGAGGAATAAGGTATCTCACTTAGAACACACCCTTCATGGTATATTTTTCAACATCAACGTGGGGCTAATTTTCTTAACTTCAAATCAGAGCCACAAACTCCTTTGCCACACCAGTCTAGTTCTTTAGATTTGGTTATCCTTGGAACTGCCCTGCAACATGCTGTTTATATTCCCTTGGAGTAGAATCCTTTTGTCTCTTTTGTTTAAGAGGACATATTTGTTTAATGAAGAGTGACTCCATGCTACCAAGAGACAGAATTCAAAATCTTGTCTCATCAGAAAGCAGAACAAATCTGTTCCCCATTCTCATGTGACAGATTAAAAAATTTGAGAGACAAATTTTCCGGGTAATTTATTATTTTGTTAATTGTAGCTAGTGAATAATTAATTAAAGGATAGTAATTTGCTGTCTCTCATAAACCAAAGATGTATCATGGCAGCTTGTTGTGGCTTATAAGCCCTTAGAAGTGTGGATGTTTCAGAGAGATGGCAATCATCTCTGAGTAATTAACAATTAATGAGAAGAATGAATATTATATTGAGAGACTGATTAATTCTAATGAGGGATGACTTTGATCATGTCACTGCTACTCCCAGACCATCACAAAGCACTGGAATATCTAAATGAAGGATTTTCCCTCACCCCTAATCACTTAAGCCTGAATAGAAGGCAATAGGCTTCCCCAGGGAGAACAGTGGGGGCTAAAGAAGACTGAGGGGCATATTAAAGTCCAATTTCCTTATTAGTCCTGTTTTTCAGGGACTGATTTGAGCTAATAGAGAATGAGAAAATGGGAAGGGAAAAAAAATCCTGGATCTCCTCAATAGCAACTGGTTATCAATTCAAGAGAGCATTTGGTTCATATAATTGCAGAATCACATTCAGTCTTTATAATAATATAATAAGAATTCCAAAAACTGTCTTTTTCACTTATGTGACGTCTTAGAAGCAGCACAAACGTGGCTAGATATTGCTTAGTGAAGACATGGAGAAAGAAAGAAGAGACAAAGAGAGGAATCCAGGATTAGTTACTGGGAAAGTTGTTAATAATAATTTTATGACTTGAAAGATTATGGGAAGGAAGAATAGAATCTCTCAGCTTTCAGTGATTCCTCTATTCAATTTCTAAACATGTTGTAGAAAACAAATAAACAAAAAAATTTGTATATCTGATCCCTTTCTGGATTAAGAGGGCAGTGTTAGAAATCTTATGGGAGAAGTAATGTAAAACTACTCTGAGAATTCTGTAATTTGGAGTTTTGCCCATTTTCCTCCCCAGGGAAATATTGGGAACTAAGAGATGAGAATGAGGCAACCCAAGAGATAGTTTGAATGAGGAAGGAGGTTTGAATGAATAAGGAAGGAGATAGAGACAGCCAGTGATTGTGGCAAATATGGGGACCTGGCATCATGGCAGCTAAGGCCTTCATCTGCAGTAGGGAGATGGGATGGCAGCATCAAAATAGAAGATAAGCCTGATCATTCATAGATTCCCTTCTCAGCCCCAACCATGAATCTAGGTGATAGAAGAAGTGTCTTTTTCTCCTCCCACTGTCTCTTCCCCCTTCTCTTCCACTCTTTTGGCCAGAGACTTAAATCCAAAGTTTCTTGTTCCATTTGAATTGTTCTTTAATGTTTAAAAGTAACTTTTGTTAAGCCTTGTGACGCTAGATAAATGAAATCTATCTCCATTGTGCTCTTGGGTTTTGTATATCCTGAAGCTGCCCCATGGGACAGGGTTATCAAGCTGCCCAGGTCATCCTCAGATTGACACTTTAGAATTGGAACCGTGAGGCTGGAGTTTAGGCCAAGATTCTTTCTTCTGATGTTGGGGCCAGGAAAGGAAAAGCTGAGACCATGACCAGTGTTTCCCTCAACTTGAGGCCCGTGGAGATCAAGACTAGGGTGGCTGAGCCTAGCAACTATTAAAAAACTAATTAGTTGTAGAAATAAAAGAGGAAGTAGATCTCTCCTATAGTGCTTCCCATTCCCTAAAATACTGAATATGATCGGCCTTTAATGCTACACTCATTACCTGTGAATGTAGGAGCAGATTGGGGGGGAGGGGTAAGGGTTCCATGGAGAAGTACTTGTTTTTTTTCTTTTCAATTTTGCTAGGTGTAGTTGACTATATGAACAGAATAAGATGAGTAACTGAGTCCTTTGAATATGAGAAACATATTTAGTTGACTGACTGAAAAGGTTTTGAGAACAGGATAGGGCCTCTAGAGGTATCACGTCCAAGCAGATATTTTGTTTAAGATGCCGAATGTGTGTGCCCAGTGGTGGCCATTTCTCTTCCTCAGTCCTTTACCCCTCATCCTTTTGTAAACCTTGCACTGCCTACTTCACCCTGGGATTACTCCTACTCTTTGCTTCCTTGTCTACTACACACTGATGCTGAAGGAAGCTGGAGAAAATTATGAAACTCTGACTAAGTTCATTACAAATTGATGTTCTATAACCTCAATTGAGCCTTAAGAAAGGATATTCATTTACAACTCCCACATCATCTCACTATTCCATTCTCCACAGTGACTCTTCCAAACCTTATCCCTCTTCAAATTTCCCATGGATCTGCTTTCCCCACCCTCCTAGCTAAGAGCTCTGATTCATATTTTACTGAAAGAAGAAAAGATGATTCTGTTATCATCTTCACTCTTTTTATTGCAAAGGCAGACTTCTCTACATGCAGAAGTAACCCCATTCTAATTCAGCAGATTGCTCATTTCTATTATTCCCTCTCTCTCATTGATTTGTTTACTGGCCACTCCTCAGTGCCCACAAACACCCATCCTCAAAAATCCCTCACTTGACCCATTGATTCCAATTATCTTTTCTTTTCTTTTATGGCTAAAGTCCACTAGAAGGTGGGGACCATTGTCAATCATCCTGATCTATGTCTTGTTACTAGACTTTGTTGATTCTGGAGGAGATGTGAGGCTGATTTCTTTGCAGTCTTGCCTCACTTAAATCCAATTTACTTGCAAGTAAAAATATCACCCCCCCGATGTGTCACTGATCCTCTTCCAGAATAAAGCAGGAACAGCAATCTGTGAGTAGTAGTACCTGCCTTTATCCTCCCAATCTCCCCCTCCCCTTTGGTGCTTTGGTGCTGCCAAAGTGAGCACTTTCAGTAGAGCAATGCTGCTATTTAGTTTGTGGCAGCTCTCTTTGTAGTGACAAGAAACTGGAAACTGAGTGGATGCCCATCAGATGGAGGATATTGCATAAGTTATAGTATATTAATGTTATGGAATATTATTGTTCTGTAAGAAATGACTGGCAGGATGATTTCAGAGAGGCCTGGAGAGACTTAAATGAATTGCTGCTAAGTGAAATGAGCAGAACCAGGAGATCATTATACAGGACAACAAGAAGTTATATAATGATCAATTCTGATGGATATGATGCTCTACAACAATGAAGTGATTCAGACCAGTTGCATTTGTTCAGTGATAAAGAGACCCATCTACACCTAGGAGAGGACTGTGGGAACTGAGTGTGGAACCCAACATAGCATTCTCTCTTTGTTATCTGGTTGCATTTTGTTTTCTTTCTCAGTTTTCCTTTTTCTTTCTTCTTGATCTGATTTTTCTTGTGCACCAAGATAACTTTAGAAATATGTATACATATATTGGATTTAATATGTATTTTAACATATTTAACATGTATTAGACTACCTGCCACCTAGTGAAGGGGGTAGGGGAAAGGAGGGGAAATTTTGGAACAAAAGGTTTTAAAAGAGTCAATGTTGGAAAAATTACTCATGCATATCTTCTGTAAATAAAAAGCCTTAATAAATAAATAAATGAATGAATGACTGTATGAATGAATAAATAAATAAATAAATTTTAGTGCTCCTATTTCCTCTCTTCTCTTCTTTCTTATCCTTCTTTTCTTGCTCCTACTCTTTCCCTTCCTCCTTTCTCTTTCTTTCCCCCTTCTGTCTACCTGAGGAATCATATGCTTACATGTCATTTTGATTCCTTATATTTTGCAAGATATCTTTGGGTTTGGGGACTTTTTTTTCTTCTTCTCCATGTATTTATTTATACTGTCATTTTATATGCACATACATAAACAAGATCAAGAAATCCTTCTCAGTCATCTATTTTTTTTAAATTAATAAATAAACAAGTATTAATAAAGCTCATTAGGATTCAAACAGAGCTTCTTGATGATGCCTTTAAATACAAATCATTTTTATTCTCAATGAATGGACAATTGACCTGAGTCCAAGCCTCATTTGGTTTTTGATGTTTGTTTGTGTTTGGTTTTTGATGGTTCAGGGTATAAAAAATAATTATTTCTACACTGGCAAAAAATCTTCCTTCCCAGAATGATTCTTTTGGGATGTCTTACACTCAGAGATATTCTGCAATCCAGTGTCACTGGCCTAATTGCAGTTACTCAAATAAGACAATTTATCCTGATTCCTGGCATTTTCTTTGGTTGTTTGCATGCCTGTCTGGCAAGCCAATTCATCCTGTCTCCAGCTTCTAGTTTCCTTCAGCTGTCAGTTCAAAATTCTTCCTTCTACAGGAAGTCTTTCTCTGTCCCCTTTAATTCTAGTATCTTCTCTCTATTATTTCCCATTTATTATGTATATAGTTTTATGTAAATAAGTATTTATATGTTGTCTCACTGATTAGACTATAAAGTCCTTGAGAATAGGTATTATATTTTACCTTCCTTTGTATCCTCAGCCCTTAGAAAAATGTCTAATACATAGCAGATACTTTCGACTGACAGAGGGGATACTGCAGTCCTTTGGAAAAATGTCTCATGTATATGTCTGTGGCTCACAAGAGAGTTCTTGGCTTTAGTAGAGTGTTACCTAACAGATAAATAAGACGAGGCTCTCTCAGATCATGCCATATGGCTCTTTGGAAGTTAAAACAAAATCACTCAAGAGACAACTTATAATGTTTACAAGACAGTGTCACCATTGTAGTGACTCAAGTATCAAAGTGTGGTGGTGCTGGAGGAAAATTTTACATTTAACAGCTTTTTTATGTCTTGCTCACTTCTATGAGTGAGTGGGGGCAGAGCAGAGGACTATTTTATTTGCTAAGGATTTCCATAATACTAGGGGTATAATATGAATGGAACATAGAAAGTTCACCCAATGCCTGAGTAGGCTACTTGAGTACCATCCTATCACTTTCTGATTGTCTATGTTTGAACAAAGGATTAAAAAATGAGTGAAGAACCTCTATCCTGAGTGTTGTGGAAATGCTTGGAGGTATTTTGGTGGAAGAGGCCATTCTTAGAATTATATAGTTAGTGTTTAGAGCATCTCCTAGGCCATTTATCCCAATCCAGTAATATAGATGAAGAAACATCCAGGGAGATTAAGTAGATAAGTGAGCATCAGAGATGAGACTTGAACCCAGGCCCTCTGATTTATTCCAATGTAGCAAGCTTCTTGAATAATCCTTCTTTGTTTCCAGATAATCACAAAGGAGGCAAAAATATTGAAGCATTCTAACTTGACATAATAGCTAGGAACTTAAATTATTTATCATCATCATGCTTTGTTCAAATACTGAGATGAAATCAAGGATGTTGGAAATGCAGAAAAGATAGGGTACCAGGAAGAGTCCAAGAGAGAGAAAAGGAAAAAGAGGGAGAAATATGAAAGAACCTGAAGGTAATTTTTGGTAATAAGAGAATTGTTGATTGTAACAAATGATCATGTGGCAGAGAGGACCAAATCTCGATAGGATCATGACTCAGTTCTCAAGAACCATTTTTCAAGTCCTAGGAAATGAACAAGAGCAACCAGTCTTACCTGAGGTCAATGTGGGCATCTGGAATAAGAGGAAGGAAACTGAAAAAGGTGAGAAAATAGACTCCCATGGTCTGATGGTCTTCATTATACCTGGAGGAAACAGAAGAGGGGAGAATGGACTATGTGATAGGAATACAGGGAGTTGGTACTGGTGATGTGACATGGGGTGTTAACATGGTAACACAACTAAGTCCATGTCTATGACAGGGATATGGAGATTCAGTCTTTATGATAGGAGGAGGGTGCTAATCAGTAAATATTACAAGTATATCACTTACAAGTCTAGGATCAAGTAACTGCTAGTAATGGCCTGGGGTCATTTTCCTTGAAGACAGAGGAAGGTATTAAAAAAGACACTAAGCTGCATCTCTGTGTTACATGCAAATAACTCTGACTTGAATCTGGATCAACATCAGCTACCTACTCTGTAGAAGGATGTCTGTGTCTCTTCATACATGTTTCCAACAAAAGCAAGGGAGCAAGTCTGGCCCCAGAGATTCAAGCAGAGATGGTGTATGAAACTTGAGGGGAAAAAGGAAGCATCCCTAAAGCAGTCTCAGGAGTATTGACCAATATGAGCCTAGGAAGAAGAGGACATTACTTGGGGAGAGTGAATCCTTTGGGGGAGGGTGACAATGCATCTACCTTAAGTTGAATTCCCCAGGAATCAGAAATGTAAACTGGGATAGAGACAAGAATTTATTGGGGGAAATAGAGATAAGCTGTGTTCTATATAATGGTCCCACTGTATGTGTTGGAGTTGGGGTGATGGTCAAGGCTTTGTCTGATAGAAGTATCTTTCTTCTCAAGACTATATAATTAGGTTCAGATACCTCAAAATGGGTACGATATACTTTCTTCCTTTCTAGGAGAGGGTGACTTAGTATCCACTTCTCTTCTATGTGTTTATGGGAAGGGAGTTGTTTTCTTCTTGGGAGAGAATGTGCCCTGTCTGGGGAAGGTGGATACTCTATCCTCTGGGGAGGTGGATACTCTATCCTCTCCTTCTTAGGTAGAAAAGAGCTACCACCTGGTAGATCCTGTGTCTAGGCCTCTCCCTTCAGGCTAGCCTCTTGATGCCTGCCTCTCCCTCTTGTGATCTTTGATCATGGGTGGTGTTAGAAACCAGAGAACAGACCTGCTCAAAGGTGAAAAGTACCCTACCTTGGCATATGGCAGATGGAACCCGAGAAAGGATCAGTGCTTAAAGGCTGCTTCCAGTTCCTGAGTGAGTCCCATTTGTCAAAAGGAATTCAGCTTTCACATTGGAAACTAGCAACTGCTAATTTGCTGCTACAATGATTATTCCCTAATGCTAGTTAATTCCTTCTCCCCTAGGACCCCGCCACGGTCTCATTCATTATCCTCCCTTTTTTAATCTGAATGTATTTTCAGAGCCTGGGCTGTAACCCCCTTCCTCCCTTAATACAGTGCCCCCATGTGTAACATATATTAGATTACATGTTTTCTAGGGGAAGAAGGTGAGGGAAAAAATTTTAGAATGCAAATTTTTGCAAAGATGAATTTTGAAAACTATCTTTACATGTATTTTGAAAATAAAAAGATATTATTTTTTAAAAATCAGTGCCTCATCTCCTGAGTCCTCTATTCCTGAAGTGCCTTCAATTTGCAAATTCCTTTAGCCTTGTTTTGGACCACAGTCCTTGTGTCCATTCAAAAGCCTGAAGCATGTCAGATTCTATTAGGGAAATGACTAGAGTTTATATTTTGAATCTATTTGGAGGTATCTGATATCATGTAACCTTGGGTGTCATAGAGAGAGGGATTTAATAGTCATTCTTTCTCAAATAATAATAGTAATAAACTTTTTGTGCAACAATTTGAAAATTGCAAAATATTTTATAGACATTATTTCAAGTAAACCTTTTTTGAAACAGACGTTTTATGAAGTTTTTCCAAAATATCTTCTGCTGGAAATTTGTTACACTCTAAATATTGGTGGGTTCTGTTGCTTCAAAACCCATTCAGAGGCTTGATGTGGTATTGATCTGTGGGAAAGCAGGAAGAAGTCAAACAAAGACCTGTACTCTCTCCGCCATCCTGGCTCTGCTCCCCTCAACTAAATCATAAAGAATTCTGAGTTGCAGATATCTTATTATCTCCATTTTAATACTGAGTTAACTGATCATCAAAGATGTTAAGAGCTTTTCCCCATACTCACAGAGTTAGTCACCAGCAGGATATGAACCCAGTTTCCTGGATTCTCACTTTCTATCCACCACCTCATCTGTCCTCTGCCCCAAATTCTCACACACTCTGGACCTCCCAGGGTCTCAACGAGTCAGGCTTTCTGGTCCATTTCCTTCAATAACGTATTGGGAATAAATGGGGAAGTGAAAAATCATAGCATTGAGAGTCACGAAGATGAATGGGACCTTGGAGATTATCAAATCCAACACCCCCTCCCCTCCCTAAACACTCACACCTGGCCTGCCATCCCACTCCCCATTCACCCAGTCCACCCATTTTATCACAGAAAAAACAGCGAAAAGACAGAGGAGACTTACAGATATTTGTGACACTGCCTACCTTGGCATCCAGGGGAGATTTCCTAGTGTGGCTATGTTCTGTGGTCTGTCTGAAAGGGAAAGTTCAAATAAGATTCAGGAAATCAAGTCAATGATTGTGAAATGGCAGAAGCCCATTGGGTAACAGTGGGTCAGACGACAAGCCTTGGTTGCTGTTATCAAGTAGGTGGAGCTCTAGAGCACTACCTGGGCACAGAACATGTGAAAGATGTCTGCAGATGGACGGGACTGGAAGCAGTCTTATAAAAAAGGTGATATGGAGTCAAAAGCTATTGGGAAGGGGAAGTGAGGCTCAAGAAAAAGTACAGTGGTTGTACTAGGCAGCATTAGGGACAGTCTCTGAAAAAACCTTAAACTGGTAGTGTCTGGTGCCTTGGGTTATTCTTCTGTCTATTCATTGTGGTCTCTCCATCCTGTTTGTGCTGAATGATAAAGTGGTCTCTGGCTTGTGACAGGCTGTAATTAATGGGAGCAGAATAAACAGCATAGAAACTGATCACAGGATCACGGGGGAGGGGGAGGGGAGGAAGGAGGGAGAAGACACTTACTCATTGAAAAGGAGAGCTGCTCATCCACAGCATTCAGTTTCAAGAAAACAAACATGTATTAGGTGCTTTCTATAGGACTGGTTTTGTTTTCAGCAATGGGAGACATAGTAAAGGGGGAGACATAGAAACAGAAACAGAGACAAAGACCTAGACAGAGGAAGGGAAGAGACATAGAGAGAAATAGACAGATAGATTCAGAGAATGAGAGAGAGAGAGAGACAGAGAGACAGAGAGAAAGAGACAGAGACAGAGACAGAGACAGAGAGACAGAGACAGAGAGAGACAGACAGACAGAGACAGAGAAACAGAGACAGAGAAAGAGACAGACAGAGAGAGACAGAGAGAGAGAGACAGAGACAGAGACAGAGACAGAGAGACAGAGACAGAGAGAGACAGACAGACAGAGACAGAGAAACAGAGACAGAGAAAGAGACAGACAGAGAGAGACAGAGAGAGAGAGACAGAGAGAGAGAGGGAAAGAGAGAGAGAGAGAGAAGGAGAAACAAAGAGAAACAGAAAGACAGTGACAGAATTATGGTTATAATATGATAAGTGGATAGGGGAGGTCAAGCAATGAGATGAGAGACTATGGAGAGAGAAATCTCTTTTAATCTGTGAAATTAGGAAAGGCTTCTTGGAAGCAGAAATGACTGAGCTGGGTATTAGGAAGATAAGCAATGACAAATGATCATTCTCAGACTACAATAATGCAAACTTTACTCAGTCTCATTAAATGATGCAGGAATCAAGGACTTTACAAACTTTAAAGTGCTATTTAAATGCTAGCTATTAGAAGGGGCAAGATATTGTAGTAAATAGATCTAATGTTGGACCTGGAAAGCAATTTGAGAACACAAATTTGACTTAGGAAAATCACATCATATACCCTAATAAGCTTGACATAGATATATATGACTTAAATATTAAAAAAGCATGACATTAAAATACTTATCAGGGATCCTTCTCAGTAATAGGTTAGAGGGGAGGTGGGAATGAGAGAGAGGGAGACTAAGTCAGTTGGTCAGAGAGGATTACGCTAATCACCAAAGAAAAGATAAATAATCTTTGTTACATGTAATTGAAATTGTGTTGTGTGAATAAAATGAAAATCACCAGGATTAAAAAAGAAGCTGTCAACTGGGAAGAATTTGCATCATGTTATCTCTTTTCTGAGGATATGATAGCCAATATGAATAGGGAACCAATAGATATAGGAGAGACTGAGAACCATTCCCTAATGGATAATCGGTCAATGAATATGAGCAAAAGAATGGTAAATGACTAAACACCACTAAAATTTGCACCAGATAAAATTTCCCCTAGTAAATTGGCAAGCATGACAAAAGTTAGGAATGTTCAATATTTTAGCATTTGTGAAGAGATAGTCACACTGAAGCACTGCTGGTGGATCTCCAAATTGCTCCAGGTATTCTGGGAAACAACTTGGAAATAATGTTAAGAAAATGACTAAAATGTCTATAGCTTTAACAGAGATTCCAGTGCTAGGGAAAATATCATAAAGGCAAAGACAGGAATGTAATATTCTGAGATATTTATAGCATCATCCTGTAGGAGAAAAGAACTGAAAATAAAGCAGATGCCAATTGATCTGGCTAAAAAAATTGCTACACATGAACATAATGGAATATTACTATGTTTTAAGAAATAGTATATAGGAAGCATACAGAAAAGCATAAGAAGACATAGATTCATGCAAAGTGAATTACAGTGAATTGAAAAAACCTATACATACGATGAATGCAAGTAATATAAAAGGAAACTAATAACAATAAACAATCCTTGTTTAATTTTATTGATGTTGTTTGGGGCAGTTACACCTAGCCAAATTGACTACTCAGGAGTCACTCCAAATGATGTACAGAAAGAATTTATTAGAATCTCGAGAAGCAGACAGTCCTGGCCTGTGGGCCCGAAAGGACAGCAAAGATACCCACAGGAGGAGAGTCATTCACTTGAAGATGCTTACAACTTTTATACATTTCAGACAAAGAACCCCCAAAATCCCATCCTCTATAGGTTCTGATTGGTTACATGAATCTTTATCTCCCTATTTGGTCAGTGGAATGCAGTGAAAAAGGTGATATACAGCTTCGGCCTCTTAATTCCTTCTTTGGACAATGGAATACAATCCAAGTCTCATCTAAAATCACATGACTGGGGTCTATAGGCCTGATCTCCTTTAGTTAACAGTCTCTGATCTTAATCAGTTAACAGTCTCTGTGCTTAATCTGTAAGTTCTTCACCTTTCCACACAATCCCCTGTTGTTCATAAATATATATGTATATATATTTCCTCATGAAGAACTAGCATTGTGGTCAAATTCGATTAACAGTTCTATACATTGCTTATTAATCTCTTCATCAGGATCATCCCTGCTACCTCCTCCCATCCCTCCTTTTGTAAAATCATCATTTTAATGGCTTCCTCTGTAAAATTCTTAACAGTGACCTCCAAACTATTTTTGTTACCAATGTAACACAGTGGCAATAGGATGATTCCACTTATAGCTAATAAACCATATCCCAACAGTTGTTTCCACCAGCTATCATGACCACCAGTCAGTACCAAAGGAAGATTTCCAAACCTGTACGGGTACATGTGCAATCTTATGGATGTTCTTTGTGATTTCCTTAACAATTTGCCCATTATCATCAATCTCCATACAGCAGGTGGACAAATTCAGTTTCCCACAGACCCTCCTTTCTCTGCTAGCAAATGGTCTAAGACTAGCCTATGTTGTAACACTGCTTCCCTTGTCTGAGTTGCCTGATCAGCCAGTAAGTCTAAGGCTTGAGAGGTTTGGTTGGTTATTATCTCTAGAACTGCCTGTAGTCTAATCAACCAATTTAACACATATATTGGCATTCGGTACCCCCAACTACCGTTCTGGGCCCCTGTTGCCAGTCCATACTCTTTTATAATTCACTCTGGAGGCCAGGCATCTCCCCACCCATTGGCATCATTTATCTGGGTCAAAGATGTATCAATGAGGGTTAGGGAGCGGTCAGCACTTCGTGTTTCCCTTTCCAAATATTCATATAACCGTATCCCCAATTGCCTGCCAACACTTGATAGGAGAAAGAAAAATTTAGGTCTAATTATACCTATATAACAAACCCCAGTCCAATTCTTGGGTATATGGGTATAAGCCGTCTGACTACAGATCCAATAATGCCCCTTCAGGGCAGGATTATCTTCATACCAAAATATAAAGGGTCCACTTGAAGGTGGAAAATACCTGACATCCCAGGGACCGTCATCTCCAAAGATGACTTTCAACTACCCATTGGCAGGTGCAACCATTTTCCCCAGTTAGATCCTGACGGTTCCAGAAATTATTAAACATTTTCCTAACAGGGCCTTCTCTATTCTCTCACTTCCATTTCATCCAAGTGTAAGTTGAACTTGGTGCTGTTCTATTCAAGGTTATACATGTCCATATTTGGGTCCCTCTGGATCAGGGATTAAATAGGCATGTGATATTTTCCTTGCACACCCCTCACTGCTTTTAGAACGTTAGATAGAGCAAACTACTGATCCGTCATAACTGGTTTGATTCCATCTATTCACATACCTACTGCAGTCTATGGCAGTTCCCTTTTCTGGCCTGTGAGTAAATGTCCATGTACATTCACCTTCTCCCATCCATGGCCCTGTACCAGAATGATTCAGGCAATATCTCCCTAAAACTCTTCTGGTCAGAGTCTAGTGATGCTTTTCTTCTGCTGACCAGAAACCTGTTCCATTGTGTATTATTGACCCGTTGCTCAAGATCCAGGCCAGAGACAAGGGAACAGGAACCCAGGGCCGCTGTGTAAGTTGATCAGGTCCCCCATATATCCAACAGTCAGTCAATATAAAGCTAGTGGCTATTGTTTGGATCAGGGTTTGAAAGGTATTTTCATATCCTACTGCTCTCGAGGTACCAGTACAAAAGGAGTACCCACATAGAATTACACATGCATATACAAGGCGCAGTTTCCAACCCTTTGGGTTTGGTTCACACCCCATTCTTCTTGATAGTATATAATATCCCTAATCCTAACAATACAGTTCAACAAAATGTGATGTCTAGTACAAACAAGAAAAGTCCCAAGAGATTTCCCCAAATGAGACAAGTCAAAAAAATTTTACATGCACAATTCATCAGTCTTTGCTAACTTTCCTATAATTTCAGCCGCACTTTCAAGGTTCCTGGATCAGTCTCTACTGCCCACTTCTTTGGCGCATCCACAGGACCTTTGACTTGAGTGTGATGTGTCCAGCCTCTCTCTTTGGTGTGTATCACCGTATCTGAAGTCAACAGGATCTGGAACGGTCCTTCCCAGCTCAGGGTCAGCTTGCCCTCCTTCTATATCCAAACAAGGACCCAGTCTCCAAGCTAAAACTGTGCACTGTGAATCCTAAGGGAGGAATCTGAGCAATAAGCCCTTTTAGTTGTAAAGTTTTCAGATGTTACAGTAAAGACAGAACATATTTCTTTAAAACAAATCCTTGGTCTCAAATATTGGATCCAAGGAAGAATTTTGAATCCCTTTTGGATAAGGGTGACCATATAATAACTCATAAAGTGATAATCCCACATCCCTTCAAGGTTTTGTTCTAATTCTTAATAGGGCAAGGGGAAGGCACTTGGTCCAGGGCAATTGTGTCTCTAATGCCAATTTAATCAGTTGCTGTTTAATTTCCTTATTCATCCTTTCTACTTTACCTGATGAGGGTGGATGCCTTGGGGTATGTAAGTCCTTTGATATTTCTAGAGTTTGGGCCACAGATAGGAGGATCTTAGCTGTGAAACAGGTGCCTTGGTCCTAATCTACCTGCTCCACCATCCCATACCTCAGAATGATATGCTCGAGGAGGACTTTTACGACTTCCGAGGCAGTTGCCCAGGCAAGGGGGGCGGCCTCCACCCATGAGGTCAGATGGTCCACTATGACCAACAGGTATTCGAGATGCCCCACTGATGGCAGCTCGGTAAAGTCCACCTGAGTGCTTTGGAAAGGCCTGATACTAGGGGGCCTTTCTCCTTTCTGGACTTGTCCTTGGGCTGCCCTATTCATCCTCTGACAAACAGGACACCTGCTGGCCAGTTGCCTGCTGTTGTGTACAAGCCAGTGCCACAAACTTAGTCAGCACCACGTCACACAGGTCTTGGACACCCCAAGGACTGCCCCAATGTAAATGTTGGAGCACATGTAGCATACCTGCTGTGGTCAGTACCTCTCTGCTATCAGAGAGGAGCCAGTGGCCCTCTTTATCCTCCTGAGCATCAAGACTTTGGATTTCCTGCTTCTCTTCTGGGGTAAGGGAAGGTGGAGGCATTGGAGGCAGAAATGCCAGAATTAGCACCATCATCTCCTCCTTATTTACAGATTTCTCTCCTCCAGCCCATTTCGCCTCCTCATTGGCAAAGCAGTTTCCCCTTGTCTCAAATGAACCTCCTCTTTGGTGACCCTGCACATGAATCACTGCAACGTTGTTAGGTCACATAAGATTAGTCAAAATTTCAGTGGCCAATGCCCTATGTGCCAATCCCTTACCTTTACTGTTTCCATTCTTTCCCCCAAGTAATTTACAGGATCTAATTTCTTTTTCCCTTCACTTATACAATGATCTAAATGTTTTACCTCACGTTTCACAAATTGCAATTGTTCTTGAGAAATTCTCAGTCCCTGTGCTCCTAAATAATTTAACAAACTGATAGTGACTTGGACAAGGTCACTCTTTTTCCTTCCTGCCACAAGAGGATCATCTATATATTGTAAGACTTTTAACAGTAAGAAATTTATCCCAGAATGTTCAGACAGTTCTTATATACCCAAGTAGATGTTTCATAAATTGAATATTATACCAATCATTTTGCTTTTTAAAATACCCAATACACAGAAAAATCCCAAACTACATATTGTCCATAACAAAAACTTTTTCAAAAGGACAAAAGCAAAAACTATTATCCTTGGAATCCCTTTAAATAATTGGCATCAATACAGTTAATTAAAACTTCCTATTTTCACATAAAATAATCTGAAAAGTTCTTAAAAACATCAATTAAACTTTTTGAAATAACCCTTTCAAACTATAGATCACATTTATGATCATATTCCTTAAACAGGAAAACCATTATGTTTCAAAGAAACAAATATTCAATCAATTAACCAAGCCACTACAGAAAATGACTGAACATACTTGATGGAGGTGTGGGGGGGAGGGGGTAGTGAGGATTCCATGTGCCCACCCTTCCCTACTCCTCACTCCTGGACAAAGGATTCCTCCTGTTTCTCCACTCAATTTCTACTTGGGAATCCTTCTCAAGATTTAGGCAATCAGTTTATTTCCTTTCATTTTCCAACTGATTCCTTCTTGATATCATTCAGGCTCTCAATTTGCTACTACAAATCAATCCTTCAGTTTCCTGCATTCTTCTTTCCAGTTCCCTTCAGAACTTTTAAGATTCACAATATAGTGAATAGCTAGAAAACTCCATAAAGCATAACTTACAATGTTAACAAATTACCCAATATGTTTCCTTGTTTTCTACATGTCCAACATTCTAAATTTGGATTCCTCATTGCACCCTTTCCTTTATTGTTTCTTGCAGACTCTCAGCCCCTCCTGGGTCCCTTATATTCCTTTTTAGCAGCATCAGAGTTATGGATCTGCTGAATCATGATCCTATTTCTCTCTCTTTCTCTCTTATCCCTGTGCTTTTCCCATTCCCCTTTCTGCCTCTCTTTTTCCTTAGCCTGGTCCTCATCTCTCCTTACATAAACCTTTGTAGCTTCCTCCAATAAAGTTTCCAAAGAAGACCGCATCTACCCTTCAATCTTCTGTAACTTCCAATTTATATCCAGCCAGGAATTAGATACAAACTGCACCTTTAATATCTGTTCATTGTCTGGGCTATCAGGATCTATTCCTGAATATTTTCTTATTCCTTCTCTAATTCTTTCTAAATACTGCGCTGGTGACTCATCCTTTTCTTGGGTGATAGCTAAGACCTTGTTTATATTTTGCCTCTTTGGGAAGGCATCCCTCAACCCCACAGCTATTAACTCCTCAGATCTTGCATATTGTGTCTATGCGCCTGATTATTACCATCCCACCCTGGGTCATTCACAGTTTAGCTGGGACCGCCCCATCATTCAGGGGGGGTTGCCTCCTTTCCCATTCCCACATGGCTTGTGCCCGAATTGAGCATTGCTCTTCAGGAGTAAACAATATTGATAATACATGCATTAATTCCCCCCAAGTATATAACTGGGGCCCAGGAATTGATCTAACTGTTTTGATGCTCTGAGTCCTCCATAACAGAAACTAATTCTTTTTTAAATGCCCTGACCTCACTTTTTGATAGGGGTGCATTCACATATCCAATGCCCCCTTGAACCCCACCTAATGGGACTTCCTTGAGGGGAAACATATCGGCATCCCCTGCTGGGAGGGGGACCTCTCTACATATATCTCCCACTGAACTCCGTGTCTTTCTTGGGAGTGATCCTGCCTCCTCCCTAAAGGGGAGGCTCTGAACATCCTTCTGCAATTGGTGCAATTCCCTGGAAATAGGAGTATATGGTCCTTCTCTTATTTGGTCTCCTGGAGCTTCAGCCATGAACTGGGCCTCAACCAGCTGTACCTCACTTGGGGGTGGAATGTAAGGATGGGGCAGAGTTCTAAAGGGTCCCAATCCTGCTTCTCTTCCTTTTACTTCTCTTCAGCCCCTGGCTCTTTTTCTATTTTCTCTGACTCCAGTTTCTGGGGCTGGTACAAAAAGACTTTAGCAGACCCATCAAGCCAGAGATTAGCATAAGCAGATTCCTCTGGGTTAAAAGGGTCTTTTCCATTCACATACAAATTCAATTGTTGACATAACCAATCCTCGGAGGAACCAAATCTCAGCCAAATCATTCCTCCACCAATATTTTGGCTGCTCCAAACAAAGCAGCAATATTTAACGATCTTTCTTTTGTCCTTTCCTTTGTATCTGGGAAGTTCCTCCTAGACCTTAAGTCGACTTCCTAATGGGTTGTCGACTGAATTCCTGACTAAGGTCCTGACACTCATTTTTGGACTGTGATTTCATCTTACTTAGTTCTCCAAACTAAGTTCAGCAGTTTCTCCCTTGGCAATTTTTAACACTGGGGCCTGTCACAGATCAGCACTCAACAAAATTTAGTGAGGGCTATTCCTCAGGTTACCTAAACCCAGCCAATAAGACCCCCAACTATTTCAAGAGCTTACCAAGCCACATGGTGCGGATTCTAAACTGTGCTGGCCAGTCAGGACATTCACTTCTTCCAAAGTATTAGTTTCTGTACATCACTGAGTCCCCCTTCTTTGATCCACTGTCTAATAGGGAGGGAGGACACACACGCTTGAGTGGGAAACCACTGGAAAAATTCCTCCATGGGCACCGCCTCTGCTCAAGGTGCGCACCTGTCTCCCCAAAAGACACCAATCCCAGAGAGTCCCCAAAACTGTTTGGGGAATTGACCTACTCGAGACTGACTACTCAGGAGTCACTCCAAATGATGTACAGAAAGAATTTATTAGAATCTCGAGAAGCAGACCGTCCTGGCCTGTGGGCCCAAAAGGACAGCAAGGATACCCACAGGAGGAGAGTCATTCAATTCACTTGAAGATGCTTACAACTTTTATACATTTCAGACAAAGAACCCCCAAAATTCCACCCTCTGCAGGCTATGATTGGTTAGATAAACCTTTATCTCCCTATTTGGTCAGTGGAATACAGTGAAAAAGGTGATATACAGCTTCAACCACTTAATTCCTTCTTTGGACAATGGAATGAAGTCCAGGTCTCATTTAAAATCATGTGACTGGGGCCTATAGGCCTGATCTACTTTAGTTAACAGTCTCTGATCAATATGTGCTTAATCTGTAAGTTCTTCACCTTTCCACACATTGTAAATTGGTGTAAAAGAATAGATAATTATTTTGCAAAATGCAAGGTGTTGCACCTATTGGAAAATCTGGATGATTTGCTGGTGAGTTTTGTTGTGTTGTTTTCTTTCTTTCTCTTATTATTTCTTGCAGAGGATGTCTTCCTATGCAGAACAAAGATAAAGTGGGAAATTAAGGTGATATAAAATTCAAAAGATAACAATTTAAAAAATTAATAAACAATATAAAAATTATAGGCCTTAGACATTAAAATATATTTCCCCTTTTTTCAAGTGGTTCACAAATACCATTTATTGCTGTATTTATTGAAAAAATCTAGACTATTATTTTCTGTTTTATGGAATTCAGGATTTTTATTTGTTTTACAATCTCTTGGGGGAATTATGATTCTTAAATTGACTTTGCATATCAGGGCCACTAGGTGGTACAGTGGATAAAGTTGTAGACCTGGATTTCAGAATATGATAGCAGTGTTCAACAAAGTACTTGAAGGTCTGCCATATTAAAAATGGATTAATTTCTTTGCTAGGTGGATTCAAAAAGTGGACATTATTTAGAATCGTATTTAGGGCTGATGTGAAGAAAAGCTCTCTACCAATTAGAGGTGTCCCAGAAGTGGGATGAGCTGCCTCAAGGACTGATTGAAATTAATGAAGCCATCAAGCAGAGGCTGGATGACTGTTTTTCAGGCACACTAGAATTTGTATTTCCTTTTCAAGGACAGATTGTACCATATCGCAAAATTACACAGTATTAGAATGAGCAGAACTTTCAGAGACCACCTAGTGGACCTATGCATAAAAAACCATTCTTACTAGTATATATACAATAGGCTTTTGTTTAGGGATCTCTTGCAATGGTGACTCCACTCTTCTGTAAGGCAGTTCATTCCACTGATGGGCAGTTTGAACTGTTGGAAAGTTTTCTCTGGCATCAAGCTGAAATTTGCCTCATTGTAGCATTCACTCCCTTTTCTCTAATACTATATCATGGGATCAGATGGAATAAGCCTAATCTCACTGAGGTCTCTTCTAGCTCTGGAATTCTGGGATTCAAGAACAGTAATAATAACAACTGATTAGAAAATTATTTAAAAATTTTAAAGCTATACATTAAAATTTTTATTGCTACTTATTTGAATTCTCATAATATTCTAACTACATAGAATGAAAGTTTTCAAAAGTTAATTATCAAGTGGAAGACATTGGAACTATGTGGGAACAAGACAAAGTATATATAATTCCCATCATCTTCTTTGCTATCAGAGGTGTCCTAAAATTATTTTCACTTAGCCTACCATAAACACAGTTTACATGCTAACATTTCTATTATACTAAAAAACTCTGTCATATTAATTAATTGTTGGGGTAACAACTGAAAGAAATTTGGCTCCCCTTGTAGTCTAGGGTGTTAAATGAGATATTTGACTCTCTTGGGCCCACTCTCTCTTCACTGCAGGTAATGAATAAATGTAATAAAGAATCAAGTCAGTAACTCAGAAGATCTTCAAAGACCACCGGACTGCAGGGATCAATCAGGTCAGGTTTCAGATTGCATTTGGTGACCCATGTCAACAATCATCTATGTCCCTGAGGAAAACCTGAGACCTACAATTCCTCGGGATCTATTCCAAGACCTGTTCAGAGTCCTGGTTCATTTTGCTGAGAAGGATAAAGAGAGGACAAGAGAGTGA